>NW_026728901.1:0-300000 GCF_030272615.1 Cryptomeria japonica | reverse complement strand
CATGTCATTGTCTTTGAATGTTCCTTCCTGCAACCATAAATTGTTTTGACTCATGCATGGGGGAAAGCAATTCGTGTCTTTTCTTATGCAACCTTCACAATTCATAAAAGCTCCAAGTGTTGAGCATGCAAAATTTCATAACAAGTATTTCTCCTTATTCAAACCATTAAATTTACTTTAGGGGTTTGACTAAGAAGAATAATCCCTCCATGATAAACTCTCACTATTCTCTATAGACACCACAATTTTAGATATCAAAGGTGAAGAGAATGTTATAGGTCATAGGGGTGTATGTTGTTTACATAGATTTAGGTAAAAACCTTACTCGTGGGAATCAATTTTGCTAGTACTAATTAAATTGGAACACAAAAGATATCATCTTGTAGCTTATTAGAGTACTATTGTTGCACATTTTTTAAACTCCAATTCAAAAGTTTTTTTTAATAATGGGTAGATGGATAAAATATTTATGTTGTAACATTCTTATAATGGTTATTGTATATTCAACATTAGGAGGAGGACTTGGTATTTTAGTAATATTTTTGAAACAATGGGATTTCAGACCTCTAAGCTAAAAAGATCTCAAGGTCCTTTTGTAACATTGGAACATAAATAGGCCTTATTTATTGTCCTAAACAAGAGAGCTAGGTGTTGAGATTATGTTCTTTAATTGAAAAAGAATGAGATAGTGATGTGTGTGTATGTAATCTAGACTAAAAATGACAAAATGATTAAATTTAATTGTATAGAGTAGATATAGGATGAAAAGCATGAACAACAAGATAGATATGAGATGAGAATACATAGAGGAACTATGATCCAAAATATGAAGCTAACTATACAGGATATAAGCTCTGTGTGCCCTAGTCTAAAAGTGATGAAGGTTGTGGAAGATGACTAAAAATGCGATTAGGAGGATCTACACATCTATCTCTCAAAAAAAGGGTCATTATAGAGAAAATAGGGTGTTAGGAACCCTAGTATTCCATCTATTCAACATCCATCATAGTCTATCACTATTTACTGTGCTCTTCTACATTTCTCTCACTATTAGATTTGAACCTACACACACATAAAAGGGGAAAATGGTTGTGTTGTATAAGGGCTTGCCTAATTCAAACCCTATGTTTGTGTTCCCACCTCCACAACAACTATGATGAGTGATAGAGTGCATGCCCTTGCAAAGATAGAGGCTAAATCAATGGTGAAATATTGAAATGGCATGATTCCCTTTAGTAATGTGATTCTCTTTTGGAAGTCCTGCAAATAATAGTGCAATAAAAGAATGAAAATAAATGACAAATATGAATCGATACTTGAATATAAAATTCTTGTAGTCTACTTCTTTATATATTTATAGAGCTATATTTGATTATATTGTAATATGATTACTAGATAGTCTTATCTACCTTAGGGCCTTATGAATGATTGAAGATGTCCTTTATATAGGGATTACAAGGTTATTTTAAATATAGATTAGAAAATAATGATCAAATGCAAATAATTCTTAGACCAAATCACTAATAATGAAGGTGGACACTTGCAATAATAAAATTTGAGCTTCTTTTAGAGGGACTAGAGCATTATGGAATAGGTCCACTTAAAAAGGAACCTTCAAAAGGGGAAACTTAAAATGTTAGGATCCTAAACATAGGACCTAGTCTCCCATTTTATATTTGATGATGATTAAGTTATAGGCTTATCAGTAAAATTATAGGGTAGGATAGAGCATAAATGGTCTTAAAATGATCTAATAGAAACCTCACTAAAGTAGGTACTAGATAAACTTTAAATTTTTTAATGTAAACAATTTATGATGCAATATTTAGCCCCTACTTTAGTGAAAGTATGATCTTATGCTCATACTCATAGTAAAGAAATATAGCAGTTGAGAGCAAGGCACTCTAGGGATAGGATAACACTAAGTTGAGGGATTTGCAAGCTCTAGAGCCTAGGATCTTTTTAACCTACACAAGAATACTCAAAGAAGGATACACTTACTAAGGACACAAAAGGAACACAAAGCATAAAATGGTCATAATTCTTTTTTGCAAAAACAGAAAGAAAACAAAGAAAAAGAAAAGAGCACAAAAATGGATAGTAGTAATAAGACAAACAAAGGTTCCAATTCAACTAGGTGAAGAGACCTCAATTAAAAATTTGTGCCAAATATTAAGTATCATTCCCAAAATGCTATTGTAAAGACATGTGGACTTTTAGAAAGAGACAAAAGCATACACAACTAAGATGATATTCCATGGTTTGCAAATCAACAAGTGTGCTGTGTTGGGGGTCCACAGACATTCCAAGCTACATGAATTTACCTAGCTAATAAGTTGTGTTATGTTTGGTGATTCATATATGGACAAGTGTAAGAAGATGAGCACAATTTTGGGGAAGTTTGTGCATTGGGAAAGATACCACTAGAAATGGGTACCTATTATGCTTCAGAGCCTGAGACTAAAATTCAATAATGATTGCCCATTTTTTAAATAGTAGGTAACCATTATTTAAAAAACAAGTAATGTTATCTTAAATATATATATATTTTTAAAAGGTACCCATTATTTTTAAGTATTTTTTATTAATTCCTACAAACTCATTTTCACACCTTAAATAATGAGTACCCATTACATTTAAATAATGGGTACCCATTATTTAAAGTTTGAAATTCCAACTTGCACTTTGCATTAGGTTTCAGCTCGACAACTAGGCATGGTGAGCCCGACCCTTAGCCTTGGACCTACAAGTACAAGGACATGTCAATAACAATGGAAAATACTGACTTTCAACGTATATCTATAGCCTTCTTTGTCATAACTGTTTGACGAAATTAAAACACATTATAGATTATGGTGTGTAGATTTCAAATATCTAATTTATTTTGGATTTTTGGAATTTTTTTTTTCTATTTTTCAATTATTATTTTTTTGAAAATCATATTTTTAATTTATTTAATAAATTTTGTATTATTTACATTTGAGGGTCCAAGAGTTAGTATTTTGTGTCAATGTAGGCCTAGGTTGAGTTCATTCTTCTTAGGTTTGCATTTTTGTGTAAATAGTGGGTTTGAGTAGGTGGTTGACCTTCTTGATGGTCAAAAGTGTCAAAACTTGGTATAGGCATTAGGGAGGGTTAAATAGGTCATAGAAATGTTTCAAAAGTCATATGTGATGACTTGGAATATGTCTTAAAGGTTGGAGAGACCAAAAGTGCAAAAATCACAAAGTTGCAAAAAGTTGTCATGACAACTTTTGTCCTGAATTGGTTAGCGGTGGAGTTAGGGTTTGTTCAATGCCCTAGGAGGACTCCACACATGGGAAAGCTCTAAATACCCTCTCTTTCACATTTACCAAGGTTAGAGAAGTGTGTGATGTAAGTTCAACAACTGAAACTACTCATTTTCAGTCTTGTTGACAACATTTTGGTTTGATTTCACTCATTTTGCAATTGAATATGGATTGAATCCATTGATTAAAAAATGGATTAAGTTAATCTTATGTGTTATTGTGTTTTTGGTTCAATTTAGAGTTTTTTAAATACTATTCATTGGTGTTTTCTTGCTTAAGTTTGCAAGTAGCCAGTTTAGGCTTGTATATAGCAGTTTTCTTGTAAATATGGTTGCCCCATGAGTTCCACACGTGTTGAAATCATGGATAGTTGGGAAATGATAGGAAAAAACCTATAAATTTTACATATTTAGGTTCAAGTTCTAGAGAAGAGTTTAAGTATGACTGTCACCTTGTTCTAGGCGAGTCCACGAGCAACCAAGCTAGAGGAAATAAGGTGAAAATGAAGTGCTAAGTGCTGGGATGTGTGCCAAATCACCATTTCAGAGTTTGGAGGGGTCCATGGAGTTGGGATAGAGTTTTCCATGCAAGGAGGAGATTTTACAAAGCAATTTGATGCCAAAACCCCAACTTGTTCATTCACTTCTCGTTAAAGGCCTAGTAAACCCTTCAAAACCCTCATTTTTGGGTTAGTACATTGTACGGTGAAACCAGGGGCCAAAACCCAAAAAATACTTTAGTGTTAGGTGTATCTTTGAAGAAAATCCAAAATTATTTCGGGGTCTTTTCCATCATTTTCCTTCAAGCCCTAGAAAATCGGATTTGGAGGCCTAATTGGGGCTCATTCCTTGTAGCCCTTTTCTAGGCAAGATTTTGAAATCGGTAAGAAACCTAATGATTGCAAACCACTAATGGACCCTAAATACATTCAAAACATGTTAGAAGATACCTGCACACCTCTACATCATCCCACAATAGCAGGAGGTCAGTTTGACAAGTTGAAGCCAAGAGGCCAGAATTGAGCACCGGAGAAGCATTGTGAATTGATAGGGTTCCTAACCAAAACACCCGAAGAAAACACATTAGAATGGTCAAGAATCAAGCACTAGAAGATATTGAGAAGGAATTGGAGGTATAGAGTGAAATTAGGCCTAGTGAGTTGGTGGAATTGAGCAACACCAACTAGGTGAAGTGTTGATTAGGCTTGGTAAACCTCATCAAATTGGTATCAGAGCCTATAAGATTTGGGCGAAAAGAGTTGATGTCCTTAGTGGAATCTGTGAGAGACAAAATCATGGTGACCAATGCAGAGTTGGCAAGGAAAGTGGATCATTAGGAGGAAGAGAATAGACTCCTGAAAGAGAAATTGATTGAATTGGAGAGTAAGCTTGGTGCTATTGAAACTAAGGCTGATGAAGTGTTGGTAAAGGTTGAAGGAGTAGAAGGGAAGGGTAAAGAAGTGTTAGAGATAGACAAAGTACCTGAACCAAATCCTATCCTAGAGAAAGAACCTTTCCTAAAGGCGTTGAAAGCCTTGAGTGGTAAATCACTAGAAGGATTGCCATTGTTCACTGGTAAGATGGAGGCAGAAGTGGTCCTAGAATGGATAGAAGGTATTGAGAACCACTTTGAATGTGAAGGTATAACTGAAGCCCAGAGATCCATGGTAGACAAGTAGAGGATGAGAGGAGTTTCTCTCACATGGTGGCAACTTGTACAAGATGAGAGGAAGAAAATGGACGAAGCACCCATCTCTTCTTGGAAAGGGATGCTAGTAAAAATTAAAGAAGTCTACCTCCCTGATGACTATGAAGTGCAAATTCATAGGAAGAGAAAAAATTTAAGACAAAAAGACCTTGGTGTTAGTAGCTACACAGAGGAGTTTCAGAAACTTAGCCTTAGATCTCATGTGGTGGAAGAAGAGAGTCTCAAGGTTGCTAGGTACCTAAATGGTCTACGGTGGAACATCCAAGAAGAAATCAGCCTAATGAGCCCAAAAATAGTCCATCAAACCTTTCAACTTGCCCTTAAGGTGGAGGTAAAACTGAAAAGAAAACATAACTCAAGCAGCAATAGAGGCCATAGGGGAGGCTTTGGAGGAAGAAGTACTGAACAAAGAACACAAGGTGAGTCCAAACTCACAGAGCAGCAAGAGAGTGGCACTAGTAGAGGAGGATTCAATAGAGGAAGGGGATCAAATAGTGGTTCCAGGGGAAGATGTAGTGGTCAAGGTAGAGGTTCCTCATATTTTTGAACAATGAAGTGTTACCATTGTAACCAACTTGGCCATCCAGCATATAGGTGTCCAGAGAAGGGATCATCATCACAAGGTAGTGAAATAAGAGTGAACTATCTTCAAGAAGAGTCTTCAAGGAGAAAGACCTCAGAGGTTGCCTTAGAGTCAGAAGTAGGTGACAACTTGATGATAAGGAGAACTTTGATCAAAGAACCGATCAAAGAAGAGCCTAGCCAAAGAAAGTCCTTATTTAGAATCAAATGCAAGATTATGGACAAAGTGTGCAAAGTGATCATTGATTCAGGGTCTAGAAACAATATTGTATTAGAAGAGGCAGTGAGTAAACTCAAATTGCAAAGGATACCTCACAACAATCCTTGTAGAGTCACTTGGTTAAAAAAAGTGCAACATGTTCTAGTCAATGAGCAAGCATGGGTGGATTTTACCATTGGAAGGTATAAGGACAAGGTATTATGTGATGTCCTACCCATGGATGCATGTCATCTCCTATGAGGAATACCATGGCAATTTGATAGACAAGATATCCATGATGGAGCCAAGAATGCATACTCATTCAAGAAAGATGGAGTCGCATTCAAGATTCACTTTATCCTTGAGGAAGGTGAGAAAAGGGCAGTAGGTCCTAATGTTCTTTTGGTAAGTGAAAAATAGTTTTTGAAGACACTTGAGGAAGGTGAAGGTGTAGGATTTGCACTAGTGATGAACCCTAAAGAGGAAGACAAGAAAGAACAGTTAGATTTGCCAAAAGAGGTGAAAGATTTGTTGAAGAAATTCAAAGAGGCATAGTAAGTGATGGACAACCAGCCACATTACCTCCTAAAAGAGCCATAAGCCATCAAATAGACTTCATTCCCGGAGCATCCTTACCTAACAAGGCAACTTATAAGATGACTCCCCAACAAGAAGTTGAGATTGCCAAGCAAATCCAAGAGCTCTTAGACCAAGGCCTAATTAGGAAAAGCATTAGCCCTTGTGTTGTCCCTACTGTGTTATCCCTAAAGAAAGGTGGTACTTGGAGGTTGTGTACTGATTATAGAACCATAAATAGGATCACCATCAGGTATAGGTTCCCTATTCCTAGAATAGAAGACCTCATGGATTGTTTAGGGGAATCTAAGTGCTTGACCAAGAGTGACCTTAAAAGTGGATATCACCAAATTAGGATTAAAGAGGGTGATGAGTGGAAAACAACATTCAAGACAACAAAGGGACTTTATGAGTGGCTTGTAATGCCATTTGGATTATCCAATGATCCAAGCACCTTTATGAGGTGATGAAGGATTTCATAGGTAAATTTGTGGTGGTATATCTAGATGAAATTCTCATTTTCAGTAAGGATAGGACAGATCATATTACTCATTTGCAAGATGCATTACAAAGATTGTATGATGAAAAGCTAACCATGAACTTGGATAAGTGTGAGTTTGTCAAGAAAGAGTTGGTTTACCTTGGGTTTGTATTGTGTCAAGGAAACCTCAATATGGATCCCAACAAGGTTGAATCCAGAGTAAATTGGCCCACTCCTAAATCAGCAATAGAGGTGAGAAGCTTCCATGGACTAGCTCAGTACTATAGGAAGTTCATTAGGCAATTCAATGCTATATGTGCACCAATGTTAGGAACCATTAGAGGTGGAATGAAGGAAAAATTTTAGGGGAATGAGGAAGCCAACAAAGGTTTTGAAACATTGAAGGGGAAGATAGCTACTCAACCGGTGCTAGTGTTGCCTAGTTTTGAGAAACTTTTCATTATAGAATTTGATGCAAGCAATGTTGCATTAGGTGTTGTCCTAAGCCAATAAGAAAGACCAGTAGCTTTCCATAGTGAGAAGCTAAGTGATTATAAGAAGAAATACTCCTCTTATGATCTTGAGTTGTATGCTTTAGTGCAGGCTTTGAGAAAGTGGAGACACTATCTCCTCCCTAAGGAATTTGTAGTCTATACAAACAACCAAGCATTGAGTTTCCTAAAATCACAAGATAAACTCAGTCATAAGCATATGAAATGGGTGGAGTATATGTAGGCCTATACATTCACCATTAAGCACAAGAAAGGGCAGTTAAACTGGGTAGCTGATGCATTGAGTAGAAGACTTTTGACAGTCCAAGAGATCCAATTGAGAAGCATAGGTGTTGACAGTTTTAGAGGCTTATATCCAGAGGATGAAGACTTATCAAATGCCTACAAGGTGTGTAAGGAGTATCAAAACCACTTCTATAGTGAGTATTCTGATTTTAATTTGCAAAACGGACTATTGTTTAGAGGTGGGCAGCTTTGTGTGTCTAGAGGCTCAATGAGGGAAAATCTCCTACAAGAGAAGCATAATGGAAGCCTTAGTGGATATTTTGGAGTCAATAAGACTCAAGAGTTGGTTCAAAGGTACTACTATTGCCCAAGGATGAGTCAAGATGTGAAGAAGTATATGGAGACTTGCATAGTTTGCCAAAAGGCCAAAGGTACTTCTACAAATGCCAGTTTATACCAACCTCTTCCTATACCAAATAGACCTTGGGAATGCATTAGTATGGACTTTGTAGTAGGTTTACCAAGGACAAAACATTGATATGAAAACATTTATGTCATTGTGGAGAGAATTAGCAAAATGGCTCACTTTGTGCCTTGCAAGACTACTCATGATGCATGCCAAATAGCTCAATTGTTCTTCAAAGAGGTAGTGAGGATACATGGTTTACCCATGAGAATTGTTTGAGATAGAGACTCAAAGTTCATGAGTAATTTTTTGAAGACACTTTGGCAAAATCTTGGCACCAACCTCTCTTTTGGATTAGCCTATCATCCTCAAACAGATGGGCAGACCAAAGTGGTGAATAGGAGCTTGGAAAACTTATTAAGGTGCCTTACTAAGGAATATGGTCAGACATGGGATCAAGTACTCTCACAAGCTGAATATGCATACAATGATACCATGAATAGGACTACTAGCAAGAGCCCTTTTGAGGTGGTCTATGGAGTGCACCCAAGAGGAATTTTGGAGTTGAGAGACTTAGGTAGTGCAGCAGCAAGAAATGGATATGAAAAAGACTTTTCTTAATCAATAAAGGAAATACATGAATCAGTCAAGCAAGCATTGAAGGAGAACACAAGCAAACTCAAGCAAGCATTGAAGGAGAACATAAGAAAACTCAAGCAAAAAGTTGATTAGAGGAGGAAAAATCTACAATTTCAAGTGGGAGATCTTGTCATGGTGCACCTAAAAAAAGAAAGGCTACAAAAAGGAGTGCCTAACAAGTTATAAATGAGAAGGATAGGTCCATGTACCATTCTAGCAAAGTATGGAGAAAATGCATACAAGGTAGATCTACCTAGTGACATAGGATTGTCACTGGTTTTCAACATAGCAGAATTAATTGCCTATAAGGCACTGATTCAAGGTTCATATTGTAGTCACTCAGAGGTATCAGATGATGTGAACCACCTTCAATTACCAGCCAAACCAAATCCACAAGCCAAGAAGGTGTTGAGTTCAAGGATCGCCAAGAAGACAAGGCATCAAGCCTATTGGGAGAACCTCATCAAATGGCAGGGTATGTATGATGTTGAAGCTACATGGGTGATTGAGATAGAGTTTAAGAAGCTTGGGATTGATCAGAATTTGATTTCCAAAGAGGTGACATGATCTTCTTTTGTTTGGGAGAATGGTGCAGGAGCACCTAGGACTTAGGCAAAATATTTTTCACAATTTTGGCTTGTATTGACCCAAATGAAGTTAGTAGTGAATAAGGACTCCAGGAGGGTCCAAGAGATAGTATTTTGTTTCAATGTAGGCCTAGGTTGAGTTAATTCTTCTTAGGTTTGCATTTTTATGTAAATAGTGGGTTTGAGTAGGTCGTTGACCTTCTTGATGGTCAAAAGTGTCAAAAATTGATATAGGAATTAGGGAGGGTTAAATAGGGCTTAGAAATGTTTGAAAATTCATATGTGTTGATTTGGAATAGGTCTTATAGGTTGGAGAGACCAAAAGTGCAAAAATTACAAAGTTGCAAAAAGTTGTCATGACAACTTTTGTCTTGAATTGGTTAGCGGTGGAGTTAGGGATTTTCCAACACCCTAGGAGGACTCCACATGTGGGAAATCTGTAAATACCCTCTCTTTCATGTTTACCAAGGTTAGAGAAGTGTGTGATGTAAGTTCAACAACTGAAACTACTCATTTTCAGTCTTGTTGACATGATTTTTGCTTGATTTCACTCATTTTGCAATTGAATATGAATTGAATCCATTGATCCAGCAATGGATTGAGTTAGGCTTGTGTGTTTTTGTGTTTTTGGTTCAATTTAGAGTTTTATAAATACTATTCATTGGTGTTTTCTTTCTTAAGTTTGCAAGCAGCGAGTTTTGGCTTGTATATAGCAGTTTTCTTGTAAATATGGTTACCCCATGAGTTCCACACGTGCTGCCATCACGTCTAGTTGGGAAATTGTAGGCAACCAACTTTACATTTTAAATATTCAGGTTCAATTTCTGGAGAAGAGTTGAAGTATGACTGTCACCTTGTTCTAGGTGAGTCAAGGAGCAACCCGACAAGAGGAAACAAGGTGAAAATGAAGTGCTAATTGTAGGGGTGTGTGCCAAATCACCATTTCAGAGTTTGGAGGGGTCCATGGAGTTGGGATAGACTTTTTCATTAAGGGAGGAGATTTTACAAATCCATTTGATGCTAAAACCCCAACTTGTTCATTTACTGCCGGTTAAAGGCCTAGTAAACCCTTCAAAGCCCTCATTTTGGGGTTAGTACATTGTACGGTGAAACGAGGGGCCAAAACCAAAAAAATCCTTTAGGTTTAGGTGTATCTTTGAATAAAATCCAAATTTATTTGAGGGTCTTTTGCATTGTTTTCCTTCAAGCCCCAGAAAACTGGATTTGGAGGCCAAAGTGGGGCTCATTCCTTGTAGCCCTTTTCTAGGCAAGATTTCGAAATCGGTAAGAAACCTAATGATTCAAAACCACTAAAGGATCCTAAATGCATTCAAAAAATGTTAGAAGAAATCTCCACACATTTGCATCATCCCACAATAGTAGGAGGTCAGTTTGACAAGTTGAAGCCAAGAGGCCAGAATTGGGCACCTGAGAAGCACTGTGAATTGATAGGGTTCCTAACCAAAACACCTAAAGAAAACACCTTAGAATGGTAAAGAATCAATCCCTAGAAGAGATTGAGAAGGACTTGGAGGTCTAGAGTGCAACTAGGCCTGGTGAGTTGGTGGAATTGAGCAACACCAACTAGGTGAAGTGTTTCAATCTTTAATTATTTCAATTTTTAAGATCAATTGTGAGAAATTTTAAAAATTGAGAAAAGAACATCCACTTTAGGAACTTTATGTGGACTCAACTTCTTGCAATGGCATGTATACAGTATGGATTCCACCATCCAACAAGTTGTGTTATGTCGGGTGATCCATATATTGCTATGCTAAACAATCACAACTAGCAAGCCACACTATATTAGGTGACCAATCTCTTAAGAAACATAAACAAGAACCAAAAAAAAAACTAGAAAGACACACTCTACTATATAATAATTTCTTTATGGAATGTAAACAACAATAGAGATCAAAATAGCAAGCCATGTCGTACTAGATGATCATGATGAGTCATATGAAATGGATGTCATTGGCTAGAAATTTATGTTATATTGGTTGAATCATATACAATCAAAACATTAAGGAATGTAAAAATGGATCACACTAATAGCTCACACTATAGTAGATGATCAAGAGAAGTCATATACCACAAAAACTGTAAGAGATAGATTTGATGATCACACCTTAGGGAGTGTTATGCAACACAATGCCACCACTTATGGGGCACACCAAAGAAAATAATACACAAAAAGGAGGTCATATACTCCCCTTTATATGTTAGAATATTTTTATACTAATACCTCAAGGATAAGAGAGAGATCCATATCAAGAAAACACACCTTGAACATGAAGAAGAGATACACAATAATGATGCATGCGTCCAAGTGAGTAACATATCCTTATGAATGATATACACACCTCTAAGAAAGGAAGGAATCATCACAAATCATATATATGTATTTAAATAAGGGTAAAGGGATCCTTATCAAGGATATGCATTTTGAAACAAAGAGAAGGGATCCTCATTGGGGATACATACCTTCCAAAAAGGCAAATATGGGGTAATTATTGTCTAAGAATACCTACCTTCTTAAAAAAAAAAAGGTATCCATCCTAGCAAACTAGTTCAAACCGTATCTAGCAGCTTTCTAGTTCTATAATGTTAAAAAAAAAAGTACCATATAATGTTTAAAACTGGTTTGAGTGAATATATGCAACCAAGGAATCATAAACTCGAAGATCTATTTATTAAAGTGTAGGAAGCATATAAGTGAGAACTAAAGAGTATAGCAATGGGAAGATTAATAGATTAGTATGTATTGTGCAACTTTTAAGAATGAAATAGGTATTATATGTATATAATCTAAAATGAATGCATAAACATGAGAATGAATTATAAATTCTAGAGAATCCCTTAATTACATAATATATTCTAGCATCACATTTAGTACATCATCATAGAATTTATATATAGATTAAACTTATTGTATGGACATTTTCTTATTTCTAACGAGAGAAACTATATATGGTGAATGCAAGGGAGTTGAATATTTTTATGGATTTTTAAAATTTTAATTAACTTTGTATTTTAGTCTTCACATTGAAAATTTATATTTTCCTTGAAAAGAATTGTTCAAATTATATCACATAACACATTCTCATATCTTGATATAAGTAAACAAAAAGATCAAGAATATTTAGGAATATTTATCGAGTGCTTTTAATGAAAAGTGATTAACATGAATAATATACTTTTTCTAAAGAAAACTTTTTAAAAATGTTGTTCCTAAAATTACATGATTTTAACATAATATTTTATTAAAAAAATTTAAAAATAATTATAATTATAGCTAACTATTTTTCTATATGTACTTTAATTAATGTACAAAATCAAAATAACATTAAAATAAAATTATTATCTTAGAAATTAGATTAATTTTATAACCATTAATTTATATTCTTCAAATATATAATATTTTTCAACTAAATATATATATCTTTGATGAATAATTTTTAATAAAAAATTTAAAATATTTTATTATAATTTAAAAGGTTGTTCATTTTTGTGTAAGCTCACAAAATATCTATTTAATACAATTCTAGTTTATCACATTCTCTAAGTCAATTATGTGACTTTTATTTGTTGGGAAGAGTCCTTCTAAAAGAAATTTAGTGAATAAAATTTTTTATGTGACTTTCATTTTATTTAGTGGGAACAATGGTCGGCAATGACTAGAAATGCACACAACATTTGGTTTGATCATGAATACTTATAATTCATTGCCTATAAAATGTTTGGAATATGCAATTGAACATTCAATTTGCATTCATTCTTAAATCGACATGTCTTTGCCATCTTGAACAATGGAAAGACAAATGCATCACACAGTAAACTTTCTAATTTTGAATGGATAGTTTAGTTTTGTTGTGAAAACTAGTGGTTGTGTTTCTTCTAAATATAACAATTGATTGGTATGTGTTAAGTGAAATTTGTATTTAGAGATGATTATAAAATAAATATATTAATAATATTTTATATTACAATAATAGTAAACTGATTTTTAATGAAATATATTATTGAGAAATAAATAAGATTAATCAATTGATGTAAATAGGTGATTCTTAAATTTTTTTACATGCACGAATTTAAAAAATTAAAAAGATGAAGAAATCATTAATTGAAATATCAATAATCTAAGTGGTATCATAGTTGGGAAATTTACCAAGTCTAGATTGTGACTTTGTGATTGTAGAGTTAGGTTGCATCTAGCATCATGACAATAAGAGCTCTATGAAAGAAAAAATCCATACAAAGGGTAGTTGTAAGTTGATATAATATTTGTAGAGCACTTTTAATTCACTCAATACTTTGTAGAATTCTAAAATAGTTAACCTAGGCTCAATTATTATAGACAAAATATCATCTATTTCATCCATTATTTTTTAAATCTAATAGAATTACATACTTGTAATGAGGTAATATAATATTATTTTTAAAAATGGTTCATTCAAATCATTCAATGTTTCAATTAGCACTTTGTATTTCAAAAAAGATCCAAAGGTAAAATGTTGGAAGCAATAAAGAAAAGCCAAGTATATTTAATGGTCAAAGTTCTAGGAATCCAACCTATATAACTCTTGTTTGTTGGGATTACCATCAACCTTGTAAATATTTTGTGAGTAGTGACATGTATGCTGAGCTCAACCCCTTCGAAAGCCCATTTTAACCCACATACTTGATATTTATTAAATGGAAACCTGTATTTGCACATGGAACAAACAAGTTAGATAGAACATGATACTTGTTGTTTTCTCATTACATCTTTTCTACATTGATCTTCTCTATTCTGAATCTGATATAGCGGTGCATGCATAGTAGGAGTAGGTTTATGTATGTAAGAGTAACCCGAAGCTCTAACGAAATTATTTTTCTCTCTATTTCAGGTCATCTCATGGAGTGGACAACGGGATGATTGGATCTATGAAGCTGACCAGAAGACCCTTCTCCAGAATTCATCAACCTATTCAAGCAACGATGGGTTCTTTCTTTCCCTTCTTCCTACATTCTTCTGTTCCTTTTGTGTTTGCATTTCTATGATCAATGTGATCTTTTCTCAGCTATTCCCACGACTTGTGTGGGATCTTGTGAATAGTTTTCTCTTTATAAATAAAGATATATTACATGCAGATGTTTTCTTTCTTGATTCATATATTTCATATTGGAAATAAGATACTTGTATGGCATACATTTTTTTTAATAAAGATAGTAAACTTGGAAAAAAATTGTGTACCTTTTCTCTGCAATACATAGGACCTGTTGTAGGTCACCAAGTTTTTTAAGTGTGATAAAATTTTGGTAACATTACCACCTAAACATTTGTATATTTTTTTAATGGTTTTCTAGGTATTGTGTTTAGTGGAAAATTAATTATTATTTATTTTAAGTTAACTCCATGATTAAATGCATTTTAGTGAAAGCACTACTACTAATGGAAGGGTAACAAAATTTTGAATACTTATCTCGATTAAATATCACCTAGAATTTTGTACTACATTTTCTTAATTGCTTTGGCAGGTTTTGTCAATAGAGAAAACGTTAAAGTGTTCTTTATTTTAAAGTAAAATCCATGATTAAACATAATTGATTCAAATTAGTATCAATAATGAATGGGTAACCAAAATTCCAATGTTTGACCATTGTAAACATTACCTAAAATATTGTAAAATATTTTTTAAAACAGTTTAATAAATTTTGTCTTTAGAGGAAGTTTTAAGTGTTTTTTTAAATTTTGAAAGGAACTTCATAACTAAGTTCATTTGAGTTAAAGTAGTTCTAGTAGTATATGGGTTAAAAAGTTCAAATTCTTGACCAATGTAAATGTCACCTTAAATTTTATTTTAGATATTAATGGATGGGTAAGAAATTTTTCAAAGCTTCCAATCTTACAAACATCACGTACAAATTTGAGGCAATGTAGTACTAGTACTAGATGGGTGAGGAAAGTTTCAATGTTTCATTCCTATAAGGATTACATGAAATTTTGATCTACTATCTAGTAGGTTTGTCTTTAGAGTAAAGTTAAGTTTACTTAATTTTGAATAAAAAGCTATGGTTAAATGCATTTGATACAAAGTCGTGCTAGTAATGGATGGATAACAAAGTTTTAATTTTTGACCATGCTAAATATCATTTTAAATTTTGAGACAAAGTAATTCTAGTATTGGATAGGCAAGGAATGATCGAATGCTTCACCATTGTAAACATCACTTGAAATTTTGTATTATGTTTTTCATAATTGATTTGATAAGTTTTCTCTTTAGAATAAATTAGATGTTTTTTATTTTAAAAAAACTGCATGATTAAATACATTTTAATAAAATAATATTTACAATAAATGAATTAAAAAAATATAATATTTCATCGTATTAAAAATAAAAAAATCATAAATTGAAATTATTTCAAATCACTACTCCTAAAATATAAATGAATATATTTGACTCAAAAACTACTAAATTAAACCTTGTTAAAATATTATTTTCTTATCATTTTCTTTCTTTATCATTGAGATAATAGAGTTGTTCACCACACACCATCTACTATTTTGTTTTGGTAGATTTTGTCTTTACAAAAAAGAAAAAATTCTTAATTTTGAAAGAAACTCCATGATTAAATGCGTGAGTTAAAATAATACCTATAATAGATGAATAAGAAAATTTCCAATATTTCATCTTATTAAAGCCTAAAAATAAAAATAAATAACATGCTAATTAAAATGTTCATTTTCATAAAAGTGAATTTTTTTGTCAAATCATACCTTATTTAATGATAAAGTTTATATTGTAGGCATCTAATGGTATTGAGTTCAAATCTTCTACAATATTAACAAGAGACACAAAGCTTCGAGTTCCTATCATCAATATGGTTAGTTTAGAGTAGTTGAAAGTAGAGATGCAATAGAGGGGGAGAGGAAGACAGAGAACAATAGATAGAGATAGAGACAGGTAGAGGGAGAAATAGAGAGGAAGAGGTGGAGAGATATATAAGAGTAGAGAGATAGAGAGAAAGAGATAGATAAATGTGTGTGTGTGCGTGTGTGTGTGTGTGTGTAGAGAGAGAGAGAGAGAGAGAGAGAGAGAGAGAGAGGTATATATGTTGTTTGCTTTAATTTTAACAATAGCATGTCGAGGAAGCCCATGATGAGTTGTGCAATATGTATGAGAAGTTAGATTAAGTTTAACATTTAGGAAAGAAAAAAAATCAATTGTATTTTTTTAAAAACGTTTTATGGATATTAAGATCATTAGCTAGTTTTATTATAAGAAAAAACATTATTTCTATAAATCTAGATTAAACAAATAAATAAAAATAATTATCTAATAATTGAGCTAGGATGGATAATCGAAATTGAATTATGTATTATAACTAAATAAAGGGATAGGTGTACGTAGTTTTAGAATCAATGATAAATAAATGTGGTAGGTGTTGGTTGGAATATTTTTTCATTGTTGAAAGATTAATTATTTTAGTTTGATGAATGTTTCAAACTCTAAATTGAAATTATGAACCAAATTCAACAAAAATTATACTTCTTTTCCCTATTTAATCACATTAAAAAATTGAAATTAGACTTGTATAGTGTAGTATGTAAGCATTGGATGTGAAATTGAAAAAAATATTGTATAGAGAAAATAAAAAAACTATTCCCTATAACAGTGGGCCAAAATATGATTTTTTACTTCTGCATTTTTAATAAATAAAAATTGACTTGCATGTCATTAATTTTTTAGAACTAAAGTGTCTAAATATAATTGAATCAAACAATAACATAAGAGGACTAATTGACTATTAATTCATTAATTAATTAAAGTTTGTGAAAATGTATTTGTTAGAAATATTAAATTGAAAAGAAATAATTAAAATTAAGATATTATATTATAATATTATATACATCTTTTTTAGTAATATATTATTATTATATAATATTTAAATAAATTATTCTCATTATATTTAAGAAAATTATATTACTAAATTGCATAAGGATTACCCCAATTTAACTTTTATATTTTTATATTTTCGGCAATGAATTTTCGGCTATAACAAGAATATTCCAAGAAACGGAAAAAAATAAAGAACGGAGGATTGCACTGGAACCGCCATGCTTACCCATCTCTATCTACTATGACCCCATGCAATACGGCAATGAAAAAAGGATTGTTTACCCATAAAATCAAATCATGTGCTATGATGATTTTTGTAGGAAACATATTTTCTTAATATAAAAATATGACTTTGAAGAGTCTACCTGTAGAAAAATAATTTACAGCTATGTAGATGTGAACATTGAATATTATTTGGAAGTCAGTTTGCTATCGCCAACAATAGTAGCTTTCTAGAAAACGTCCTCAACACGCGCTGAACAGTCCGCTATTATCTGTCGTATCAATAATAAGAATTCGCCACGGCACCATTGGAATTTGGAATTGATTTGTGTATCATCTATGTTATTTGTGTATCATGTATGTCTTGACTTCCTTAACAAATTGGCCCAAACTTATACCTCTTTTTTGGAAGTCATGTTGAAATAAGCATGGAAATGTGATTTGCACATTACAGTGTTACATGGAAAGGCAAACCACAAATCATATTTAGTCATCTAATTAATTAATTTTGATCCAAACTAATCCATACTAAAATCTAATTAAGAACATCAATACAACATTACTACCACATCCTCATAAGATTATACGAACATTTATTAAAATTAGAACATACTAGCATATTGTAAGATTTTTCTTTTTAATTTATAATCAAAAGTTATCAACATCAAATTTGATAAGTGTCAAAATTTGCCAACATCAAATTTGATCACAAAACATATTTTAACCTCATAATACTTGCATTTCAATTACTATCACAATTAATTAATCTATAATTAATTTCTTGTTAGTATACAATTTATTGTGTTAGCTTAAATTATTATTATTTTTTATTAGATTTAAGAATAAGAATTACAAAAACCAATATCTGAAACATTTAGAAAAAAAGTACCAAAAGATGAAGATAAGCATGGTTGGGTGTGCGAGGAGAAGAAGAGTGTAATGTTGAAAGGGGAGTGTGTAGCAATGTGTGGAGACAAGGGAAAACCTATGTAAAGGTGAAGAAACGAAAAAATTAGTAACCACACCTTTTTAGACAACTGAAATGAAACAACAGCAATGTGAAATTTATTTATTTATTTTTTTGGAATCCGGGGTGTCCCACAGGAGATAGCCTATCGATTAATTATAATAATATATTGATTTGTAGTGAAATATATTATTGAGAAAGAAATAAGATTAATTATTTGATGTAAGTAGTCATTCTTAGTTTCTTTTATATGTATGAATTTAAAAATTTAAATAGATGAATAAATCATTACTTGAAATGTCAATAAATATGAATAGTTTTGTAGTTAGGAATTTTATCAAGTAAAATTTAGATTGTCACTTTTGTGATTGTTAATGTAGGTTGCATCTAACATAATAACAATGAGAGCTCTATGAAAGCAAGAAGCCATACAAAGGGCAGTTGTAAGTTGATACAATATTTATAGAGTACTTTTAGTTCACCCATTTACTTTGTACAATTTCAAAATAGTCTACCTAAGCTCAATTATTATAGACAAAATATGATCTATTTCATCCAATATTTTTTAAATGTAATAGAATTACATACTTGTAATGAGGTTATATAATATGGTTTTCAAAAATAGTTCCTTCAAATCATTCAATGTTTCAATTAGCAATCTGTATTTGAGAAAGGTCCAAAGGTACAACAAAATAAAGCCAAGTATATTTAATGGTCAAAGTTGTATGAATGCAATGTATATGTCTCATTTGTTATGATTAAGGTGCCATCAACCTTGTAAATCTTGTATAATTAATTATTCCTTCTGTTTGTAAAATTCCATAATGGAATATGTACTCACTAAGAAATGGTCTTATTTCAGCTACATTTAGATCTCAATACCTAAAAAGGGGTGTGGGAGCACTTACCCCCCACTACTGTTGCCCCTCCAAGATTCTCCCTAGCAGGGGTTCTAGGGTAGTTCTCCCAAATGGAATTTTTTAGAAAATTGCATTGTAAAATTATATAATTTTTTAGTCAATCTAAATCATTCATCATTAGGTCATAGAAATTATGGTAGGATTCATTTCCTTAGAAGGAAACACATTTTAATGAGGGCATTGTATTAAGATTGCGACAAGACAGAGAGTTCAAATAAAAGAATAGACAATGTTGAAATAAAGACAAAAAGTGAAGGGTGCTAGTGATGTATTGTAAACTCTATTGAAATTTATATAGACCAGTGCACATCTCTTCTTGTGTTTATTTTTTTCTCAAAAATATATTTCCACATAAATATTATATTTTTCATATATTCTTTTATTTCCTTTGTTTTCCCTAATTTGTTTTCCTGTTATCTCTATTTGGTTTTGCATTGGATCAATAATTATAATTACTAAAACTAGATTATCATTCTATAGATGTTTACCTTTATTTCAAACATTATTTACTTTGAAGAAGTTCATAAATGAAACTTTAAAACTTTTCTTCCATGTTCCTTTTCATTATTTACCTCAATCTAGTTTGTTTTTCTATTTTTGATCAATCTTAATTTTTCCTTGGCAAAGATTTTAGTCTTTACGATATTTCCTTTAAATAAGGGTTTGTGAACTTCATCCTATAGAGGGGAGGAGATGTTCAATTGCTCAAAAACATATTGTAGAAAGATCACCCACAAATCAAGATATTTACATTTTGAAATGGACATAAATTTGGTTGAACTATATTACTTGGTCCAAAAAAATGATCCTATAATATAACATATTTGTAAATTAAAAAAATATATTAATAAGAATCGTTAGAGATCAAAATAAATTATAATAAAACATAATAAATTTTAAAATAAAAATCAAATAATACAAAAAATTAAATTAAATACTATAATTTTTAAAATAATAAAATGTACAATTTCATCCCTTAAAATTACATTTTACACATCAAATTATTTAATAAAACAAAAACACTTTAAAAAAACTTCATATACACCGATGAAGAAAAAACACCTTTACACTAGAAAAGCTAAAACCAAGGAATCATTTTGAATTTCATATATTACCCCTTGAAATGTTTCTGTCATCATTAACACCAACAATTTCTAACACACCTCATACTAATAAATTTGCAGCGGCCATATACTAAAAAAAAACTTTGTCATTATACTAACAAAACCCTCTATACAGTTGTATCTACTTTCATCTATTAACCTCGAATACACCCATCAATAGCTAATATTACAACATCATAAAATTGGAAGGCTCTCTTTCTCACCCTCTTATTTAAAGTCAATACTCCAATCACAATAGAGAATCCCATACCATAACTCAATCCAAGTCCCACTGCCCATCCTATCATTTCACCATCTGAATTCTTTGCTTCACCAATTCTCTCAATACTTGTGCAGTTGCCATAGCCAGAAGAGTTGTTGCAGACGCTTATATTGGTAAATGGAATCCCACTTAGCTTAAGATTGCCTAAGTAGGACGACTCCCCAAAAGTTAGGAACTGTCCTCCATGGGGTACTTTTCCATCAAGCATGTTGTAAGATAGATTCAAGAACTCCAAATAACTCAGGAACTCAAGTTCTAAGGGAATGTTGCCATTCAACCTGTTTAGCGAGAGGTCCAGAGACTCTAGCTGATCCATGTGTCCCAATGTTTTTGGGATTCGGCCACTGAGATGATTCCTTGAAAGGTTAAGGGCTATCAAGCCTTGAAGAGATCCCATTTTAAAAGGAATGCTCCCTGATAAACTGTTGTTTGAAAGATCAATACATTTAAGAATAAAGAGAACTTTCACAAATTCAACATCCCAGCCTTTCCAGGAAATTGTAATTTTATTTGTATATCTAACGTCTTCCAAATGGTTTGAATTATTCTGCGATGCATTGACCATTGCAAGCAGGTTTGTAAGGTTGCTTGGAATAGCTCCTGAAAGGTGGTTGCCAGAAAGATCCAGAATTTGAAGATTCGGAAGGCCAATTACCTGGCGTGGGATACTGCCATGAAAATGATTAGACCTTAAGACCAAAACATGCAGCTGTGATAGCTTTCCAATCCAGTGGGGAAGGGTGCCTTCCATATCATTATTTCCCAAATCCAATACTTGCAGAGATCGGCCTTCTGAAATGGATGAGGGAATAACTCCTCTCAAATGATTACCATTGAGCTTCAATGTATGCATGTTTGTAATGTTGCCCCACTCTGCTGGCAATTTACCTTCCAGATGATTCTCTGCCAAATCTAGAACACTAAGAGAAGAACAATTCCTGGTTAAATGAGGAGGAATGACACTGCTCAGCGTATTTTTTGAAAGGTCAAGAACCTGCAAATATGGAGTGCAAATAGAATCTGGAATCGCTCCGCTGAGGTTATTCCGCGACAAGGATAAGAACATTGCATTTTCAAGATACGCACCGATGTGACTAGGAATAGAACCATTAAACTGATTCATCGACAGATCTAGCAGATAAGCTCCAGCGAGAGGAAGATGAAGAGAACCTTCTAGGCTATTATTGTGCAAATCTAGAGAGTCAAAATACATGGGTAAGGTTTGTCTAGATGGCAATGACCCAGTTAATTGATTACAGCTAAGGTTCAAACTATAAAGGCTGGGTAAGTTCCATATCCAAGATGGAATATTTGTTTGGATACTGTTAGCAGATAGGTCTAGATATTCCAAGTCGTATTGGGTCACAAGAAACGATGGAATTCTATCTAAATTGCAAGAGCCTAATGCCAAAGCGGAAAGCTTAAACTGCGGAATCCATGTTGAATCAATGTTTACAGTTAACTGATTGTAAGAAAGATACAGGCTATCAAGACTAGTGAGATTATCGAATACGGAAAGGGAAATGAGGCCGCTTAAACTATTGGAGTGGAGCCAAAGGCTTCTTAAGTTAACAAGATTTGAAATTGTAGATGGAATCGTACCATTCAATTCGTTGGCATTAAGGTGAAGACTAACAAGAGAAGAGAGTGAGTCCAACGAAGGGGGGATTGCCCCTGTTAACTTGTTGTAGGACAGCTCCAAAGAAACAAGTTTAGAGAGATTGACTATGGACAGAGGAATCTCACCTTCAATTCTGTTATCTGACAGATATACACTCTTCAAGGACGACACATTCCCTATAGCAGATGGAATCTCACCTTCAATTCCGGTATACGACAGATAAAGACTTTCCAAGGACAACGCATTCCATATAGCAGATGGAATCTCACCTTCAATTCTGGTATCTGATAGAAGAAGATCCTTCAAGGACGACATATTCCATATAGAAAATGGAATCTCACCTTCAATTCCGGTAAGTCATAGATCAAGACTTGGCAAGGACAACAAATTCCCTATAGCAGATGGAATCTCACCTTCAATTCTGGTATCTGATAGATCAAGACTTCGCAAGGACAACGAATTCGCAATAGAAGCTGGAATCTCACCTTCAATTCTGGTATCTGAAAGACGAAGATGCTCCAAGCATGAGATATTCCATATAGCAGATGGAATTCGGCCCTTGATGGCTGTCCCTGAGAGATCAATGCTGGTTAGTGACAAAGAAGACTTTCGTTGTCCAATGAAAGAAAGGTCTCCTCCAAGATCGTAATTCCCAGAGAGATCAAGAGAGACCAAGCGCCCAGTCACATTTTCAAACCAAGCTGGTATATGTGCTGACAAATAGTTCTCTGATAGATCGAGATGAAGCAGAGAGGTGAGGTTGAGAAGGGAATTGGGAATTTGTCCTCCAAGCCCACAGTCAGACATGCTGAGTTGTTGAAGGTTGGATAGACTGCCAACAACTTCACCCCACTCTTTGTTTACAGAGATGTTCACTTCAGCAAGAGAGAGGTATTCCAAGCTCACCAGATTTGATAAGCTTTCCAAACTCACGTAAAATTCACTTACATCACCCAGAAAGGATTCATTTACATAACCAGCAAATGACAAGTCAAGAAAAGTGAGACTCTCCAACTTTCTATTATGGGGAGGACTGAATTTACCCTTGAAGAGGTTGTCACTGAGATCGAGGTGCTCCAACCGTGCAAGTTGGAACAGCGATGAACTGATGTTACCTTCCAAATTGAATCCACTCAGATCCAGTCGAGAAACATGGCCTGTGCGGAGATTACAACTGACTCCTCTCCACGTGCAGCAATTGAATCCGTGCCAGGAAGTTAAGAGTGTTATACTCATCTACAACTGCTGCCTTGAAATCCAGGAGAAGATTTCTTTCAGGGAAGGGGCATGCAATTGCAGGGGAAGTGAAGCAGCATAATATTGTTATAATTGCAAACATAGCTTCCATTGTTTTGGAAACTAAAATTCTTATTATCTTTACTTTGAAAGAAAAGAGATGATCAGAAATCATGGGAGACGAATGATGAATATATCTCTACAAAGAAAGAGTGTCACATCAATACTGTAACATTTTTGTCATTTTCAATGGGTGGAAAAGTCATGTGAAGGTAAGGCACAACAAATCCGAGGGTCCAATTTGAATGTGATGGGTATCGTGTAAAACAAGAATATGGCGTGTCAATATGGAAAATTAACTATGTAAATTGTGACTATATATTTTTCAATCCAATTATTTCCAACATTGACTGACAATTTTTATTAGACTTAAATCCTGTGCATTTCTTTTCCACAAATATTCGTATCGACCAGGAAAAGCTTTCACATAAAATTGAGATCACTGGAAAACATAGACCAGATCATACACCTCACACAAAAATGGAACATACTTAAAAAATACAAGAATAATAAAGAAATCAGGGGCACAAACTAAATTTTTGGAGTTGAGATGTTTTCAGGCCAAGCATTTTTAAAAAAAAATCTATGTTGAATATCAAGCAATTTTTTAAATTGTGGTTTATTCATTAACTGTTTATCATTATAAAATTATATAGGTAATAGAGTTTTGATAAAAAACTAATTTTATTTTATGATTAAAAAATTAAATATGATTATATAGTAATTAAATTCAAGTTTCTAATATATTTAAAAAAAAATTGTTTGTGAATCTCATATATTAAAAAAAAAATCATACATAGAGTGGAAACATCGTTTTTATCCAAACTCATCCAAGGATTGGCAACAAAATTTCAAATTGCTTTGTTTTAATTTTTTCTTTAATTTTGCTAATGTTTATATTTATCCATATTGTAATAGAAAAGATTGTATATTCATGTCCTCTTCTTTTATGTTTTAGGCCTAATTTGATTAGGTTATCTTTTAAGTATTGATTAGTATATGTCCTGACATAATTTTACATCGAATTTCAATGATTTTATCCCAATCTCATTTCATCTCCATGCATCTCAAAGGTATGAACATAATCAATAATCTCCACCATTAGTTGGCATGATTTTTTCATAGTCGGCGAAGAATTGATATTATTACTTTTGATTTTAACAATGGATATTTATGAATTGTCAGTTTGATTTTAACTGAGTGTGACCCAAAATTTTCATTAAAAAAAAAACACAATTAAAACCAAAAGTAATCATATCAAATCTCCACCATTCATCATCCTAGATTACACCCACAAATGCATAATTCATGTAGGTCACTTGCATACATGCATATTTGAACCTAACAGTTTAAATTGGATTAGATAATTTCATTCCTTTTTTACCATTATTATTCAATTAAAGTCTAATTTATTCCACATTACAACCTAGGTTATTGTTTGTAAGGACTAATTTCACTTCATTTAAATTATCATGAGATAATCAAAATAATATTTACATGAAAATATAATAGAAAGATCATGTAACATCCTAGTAAGGGCATCATTAGCTTGCAACATCATTCTAGGTGTCCTACATACTTTCTTAATGTCTTTAATCCTCATTCATTGCCATTAATTTAGTCTACTTAATGCACTATCTAATAAGAACATAACCCTTGCTTACTAAGTTCCTAGAAATGGTGTCTATAAATACCACCCTACTTGATTCATGTGGTACTAAAGAAGATTATGCACTAGTGTTTTTTTATTTTGATGAATAATAGGTCGTGGCCGAATAATTGTATTAATAAAATGAAAATACATGAAAGTTTACAACCCAATTCAGTGTGGGAACTAGTAGGAAAGAATCGGGTGAAGAAAAGCTCCAGTCTTGCCCAAGGAAAAATAATTCCTGGAAATAATCAGGTAATACAATAAATGGCCAGATGCCAATATAGAAAATTACAATTGATAATTCCTATCGAGAACACCATACTCGTTCCATTGCTGATGGATGCATAATTTGACTACAATGGAGTCATATTCTACTCATATTGAGATGGTGTTGTTCTGAGTAAGACATGACGAAGACCTCCACCTGAATCCTACAGAGTCAGATTGTCAAAACAGAAACCACATTCTTCCTGCACACTATTAGGCTAGTTTGAATTGAGAATTACGAGCAACTGTAACCCAAAATTGATAAATTCCCATGTTTTGTCTTAATACCAACACTTCCATAGATTTCCACTATGAGAACATACCCAAAGATTTCAAGACAAGATAGATCAATATACTCTCAAACCTTCCTGACAAAAACTTACTGATGTATCGAAGATGAATCAAGGTAAGGAAGACCCAAAGCAAGATTTAGTTGCCAAATCTAAGTATCCATAGCATAACCTAGTCTAGGGTCGTGATAGTCGTAGACAAATTTAGGAGACCTAGCCACAAAAAACTAATAAAGGAAGAGAGAATCCCAACCTACATCTACCTACAAGAACGAGGATATAGACACGTTTGAATTGGAAATTTAATTTAAATCATGGTTATAACCAACTTGGGTTAATTGTAGATTAATCATGATCTAATGATTGGGGGGTTAAATTTTAAATGTGTTTTCAATTAATTTTATTAGACATGTGACTTCATCGTTTCCTTACAGTCATATAGATGTGAATTCTTTATTTCTGGAAATCTTATTTACAAGTGATTTATGCATTTGATTGCTTTAAGAAAAGATTGCTTGTTTAGGATCTTGTGTTATAGTAGCTACAATCAAGTTTAAATTTCGTTGCAATTTTGGTGAGTTGTCATTTGTCTTATGACGTATACCATCTTAGTCTGGTGTCATTGTATAAACCCTGTGGATGTGAGCCATTGTGTGTTATGTTTCCAAATGGTCAATCCTGGGTTAGTGATGGTGAATCTTTCACCGATTGTATGCCAGGATTAGATATGGCTGTCAATTTTGCCATAGAGTTCTCATAGAGAGACCTTTCCTGTTAGTGTCCTAGGAGAGAGAGTGGCTTTCGAGCAGGGGCCGCACCCGAAATGGTTGGCAGGATAACCCCTTGAAAGTCAGTTAATAAGTGATAACCTAATAATTGATTAGGGGGTGGGTAGTTATTAATTTAATTAAGATATTGTACCTAGCACATGGTTGAGTGCTTGTATAGGCTCAAGGTGTTGTGGGAAGGCCTAGAATGGCAGACCTATGACCTTGTCTTCATGAAAGGTTGGTAGGGTCCGCATGATGCTTAGATGGACCCGGGGGTTTAGGAGAGGTTACCAGGATAACCCAGGATGGGGGCCAGGACCTATGGAGACCTACCTAGGGTAACCATCTTACGCCATGTGATGACACTCTCTCTTTAGGGTCACTAGTGTCTTGTGAGTTGAGTCACTTGAGTTCTGCGGATTCATGTGTACTGTTGTTCTTGCCTTATTTCTTGCTTGAGGGTCTTCTGCTATCTCCTAGCACCGTTGGGTGGTTCCATTATGGGATCACATGGTCGGGTGGTAGTACCACTTCCCATTGGATATCTTGGTCCTTACCTTCTTGCGAGGATCGGCTTCTCTAGTGGTTCTTGATTCATGAATCTTGTATCAGCTCATGTTCGAGATTATTGTACAGTTGTGACCATGTGGTCATTGTATTATTAAACTTTGTAACCTTGGCATTGTAACCTATGTTCTTAATTCGTTCTATTGAAGCTATGTAATTTATGGAATGTTGTAATTTGAAGTTCAATGGAATGTATGTTATTTCAGTTATCTTTCATCTTATGTATAAATGAATTATTGGAAGTATATATGTTGTAACTCTTTAAACCTATCTATTTGAAATCAGTTATGAATTTGAGTTAATTAATCGTTATTGTTTTTCCCTAATTTAGATGGATAATTGGATTAACATTGTGTTGTAGTTTGAAGTAATCTTCGTTGGTAACTCTTTAGGATGTCATTGTTAGACTTCTGCTTGTGTTATTATATGTGAAATATTATAATTAATGCACTTAATCTTTTAAAAAAAATTATTTCACCCTTTAGTTTCCTTGTAGCGTTGTTTTCCTTTAGGGTTTCTGGCGGGGCATTACACATATATATAAAAGAGCTTGCAATCATAACGATATAGATGATCAATTTTTACTTTAGATTTATATATAAAAGGTTTATACACTGAGATGCACCCGTATCAACAATGCAATGACCTTACACAATACAACAAGTAAGCAATAAATAAGAGATTTGAACCAGAGCAACCAAAGAAAAGATCAATGTTATTGGAATCAGTAAGGTAAAAATGAAGAAAGCATTCCGAGTTGTAGTCAAGGTCACAGTCAGAGTATCTTCTATTAATAAACTATTCACAGAGCAATCATCTTCATTGGAAAAGGCACAAGGTCATATCACATACAAAAAAGAGAAAAATCTATTAGATTGAGTTGCTTATGTGCAAGAACAAGTTAAAATAGTCAAAAGAGTAGTGTTCATTTTGCCATGATAGTCATTACCAACATATTGTCCAATATAATAAGGAGTAGGCCCAGCCAATGAGAGTGTCATAGCAGCTCTACATAATGGTTTTAATAGTCAATATACAAAAATTAATGTCACAACGACACTAACCAGTAGGACTTTTCACAACCAACTTTGAGGTACAAATGGTGATCATCAGATATAGACCAGATTATCAACTACAAGAACAGTGAACTATACTTTTACAATTGTAAAAGAAAGTCTTGAAATGATCTAAAAAGATGATATCATTTCATATTCAAAGGGGCAGCCATTATCATTAAACCACAACACAAAGACAATGATCAATATCAGCTCTAGACATCTTCAAAATAATCATATAATGCGAGCTTAGGGCCGCCAATACCAGCCAGCATAAGAGAAGCCAAAGAATTAGAGATAAGAAGATATAGTTTCAGCTAAAGAAGGCGCTTAACTCGATAACCAATGCTTGCACTACCAAGACAAATGAAATGAAAGAGCCTTGTTTTTTGGTCATCATCAATACAACAGTTACTGAGGTAATACATCATGGTAGAGTAGAGTTTAAAAAATAATCAGAGCGAAGGATGGCATGATAACAGGGGTTTATTAAAATCATAGAGCAATCACTATCAAGAAATCATCAAAGCCAACATAAGGCACATCATGACGTTATGTATACACAGAGGACAATAAAACCCTACACAGGCAAATACATAGAAAATAACAGGACAACTACACTTTTTCTTTCAAAGAAAGTGGCTAAAAATAAAATATCTCATATCACGCATTGCGCTCAGAAATCATGCAAAGAATGCTCAATGTTGGAGTCTCAGTAGCAACCACAATCCAATTGAAGCCCTAGTTTCCATTCCCATAGTAGTGCATGGTGGCAGAACTCACTCCACAAATTGCAAAGTAAAATAATGCCATGTTTTTAGGGTTTTCCTATTTCTATTCACATGCCCTAATTTTATTTTTTAGAAAAAGGAAAATCACTCATACAAACAATTTCATGGCCAAGAATTAATTGAAGAAGCTTAAATTTAAAAATATTTATATGAGAATATTAAAATAGCTTTTATGAAGACAAGTAATAAATAAAAGTCTTAATAAAAGTTGTTTTAATATATTTTCATAGTTTAATTGCTTATTTTAATATAATATTATATAATATTATATAATATTATTATAATAATTATCTCAGTTATTATAATTAATTTAGATTAAAAATATTAAGAGAAAAGAATAAAGTTGCCTGCAGACTTTGCAACAAAAGAGGATATTTTTATCTAAGCTTCTTGATATCAGTTTGTGCATCCAATTTCAGAGGGGGCGGGACAGTTTTGTGGCTATATTTAACCAAATTCATGCAGATTGATAGTGGCAGTTCTACTTTTAGAGAGAGTTTTCTTTTTTTAGGGAGCTATATTTGGCAGTATACGTCATGCAGCTTTTAGAGGGGAGTATTTTCTTTTTTAATTCTATATTTGGCACAACAGGGCATGCAGGTTCTTTAGATAGGGGTTTGCTTTTATAGACCTATTTTGGGTAGTGTGGCAGTTCTTTTTTCAGTAGAGGAGTTACTTTTCCATGCAGCATCAGTTAGATGCTTCGTTTGAGCATTCGCGCCTATTTTTGGTAGGATTATACATGAGTTTTTTAGGGTATTTTGGACAAATTTGCCAAAGACTTTTTCTCATACAGATTTTTCTATGAGGGTTTTTTTGTGTGTTTATTTTATTCTACTATTTATCTATTTTACTCCTTTTTAATTTCTTCTTGCTTAAATTTTCTTTATTGTCTCATTGGTTTGCTTTTTACTCTCTTTAGTATATTTTGTATTTTATTTGTATGTTATTTTATTATTTGATTTCTTCATTTTTGTACTCTTGCACTAAGTATTCTATACAAGCCTTTAAAATACTCAAGTTTTTCTTTTTGATTTTTTTTTTTGCTTTTCTTGTGTTAGTTTTTAGGTTCCCTCTTCTTGTTTATTTTTTTTCAATTGTTTTCTATTCTTTTTATCTATTTTCATTCTTATTTTAACTATTCTCTTATTTTATATTTTTATATTAAGCTACCACTTTTCATTTATTTGTTCATTTACCAATTTTATTATATTGTATGTTCTATTTTTAATATTTTTTTCTATTCTTGTATTTATTTTACTAGATTATAAAATTATTGTAATTTTTTCGTTTTTCCTTTTTATTTCTTGCTTTATGAGTTTTCTTTTTCTTTTTATTTATATACTGTACTCTAGCTATATTGTAATCATTGTATGTGTTTTGTATCTTAATTTTTCATTTTTATTCACTTACATTGTATCATTTATTTATTTATTGTTCTCTTTAATATTTTCCATTCCTATATGTTTTAGTATTTTCTTTTGTTATAGAATTTAAGTTCAATTAGAATATTTTGAATTTATATTTGATTTCTATTTTTTCTTATATATTATTTATGATTTTAAATTTTATGTGTTCCTGGTTTCTTGTGCCACCCATACCCTCTCTCTACCCCCCCCACCCACCCTCTCTTATTTTTAATATTTGGGTCTACAACAATGCTCATTTCTTCTCCTCTAACATTCCTCATCCTAATGATGGATAATGTAGTGTGATTTGAAACTTTAATGCAAAAAAACTATCACATAATCAAACCCAAAAAAAAGAATAAAAATTCTATGAGCTTCATGCAACATTTGTAATTATTCTTCTTAATGAACACACAACATGCTTTATATTTTAATACTTATTATCACACAACATTTTAAAATATCACACAACACTTTAAAAATGTTTTTGGAGCCATTACATAATTGGTCATGTATTTTCATATTGAGAAACTAGAATTCTAAGCATCAAAAGGTGAAGTCTTACACATGGAAGCCTAACAATTTAAATTTCCATAATGATCTTTTTCTTCATCAGCATGTACATAATATATATAAATGTACACCTATACCATAATAAAATAATTGTGATCATGTACTTAGACATAGATAAATATAGGAAATATAGGATGAAATACAAACATTTATCTTCTTTGAGAGTATACATTGAACACAACATGTAGATTAATAAAATAGTTTATTGTATTTTTTAAGTTCTCCTTAATATTAAAAATTGTCTCTAGATTGCTTCCACATTCATGTCACATTTACATTCTTTTTTAGATTATTATCTCTTGGACCACCTAAGATCTAGATCATTTGTCACGAACCCTATTTTTCCACAATTATTTAATTAAGAAAATAATGTTTATTTTACGCAAATGAAGTTGAAATGAAATGAAAATGGAATTGTTAATGAAATAAGATAGGAGATTGGATGCACTAAAATGATATATATACAACTGAATGATCAGTAATAAATTTTATTGTAAAATTGTGATCATCATTGCTAATGAGCAATTGAGTGCAAGTGAATGCAGGAACAAGATAACACGAATGAAGGTGAGAACATGGTTTAGGTAGAGTTGTCCTAGCTCATGGACTTGGCTAGAATAGATGGAATATCTCACACACCATAGTAGAAAAGTTATGTATATACAATTATGATATCATTGATGCATGATTTTGAAATAAGAATGAAATTTTATGAGTAAATGTCAATTGTTAAATTTATTTCATGTATGAGGGTGAAAAGTAGTTAAATATTTTGAATAAGAGTTAGTGACTTAACAATTTAACATTATTTATAAAGGATGATTTAATGTCCCTTGTATAAGAGAATGTACTTTTATTAGATAAACATGACTATTCAAAGTAATGTATTTATGAACATACATTTGCAAAATTAAGATTATATATATGATTTCTAATAAATATTTTTACGTTATACTTTCTTTAATATAAACATGTAATATATAAAATTATTAATTTATTATATATATTTATATATATATATATAATATTATAAAAGGTGGCGAGTCGAAATCTCAGGATAGTAAGGAACCGATGAATGGTGGTCGACCTGGCATGACAACTCATGGTAAATCGGCAGACGTGGGTTGGTAGGTCAATACCCATCGACATAGTCAAACATGGCAGAGACGTGGCAAAGATGGCAATGAACCTACACTTGACAAACACTAAAGTGCTTGAGAGAAAATTAAAATGTGCATGTTATCAATAGGTAGAGGAAGTCAATAATCTTGTAACTGTGTCATCTTCCAAACAACAGAGGTCTGCATTAATATCTAGCACTTGTTGTTAGGCCAAACCTTAGCTAAGTCGAAGAAGATAGTTCGACATAGAGTACGGGTGATTAGGTTTATTAAATATTTGAAACAATAGTTGCAGAGCTTAGTCGACATGTATACAACCCCTAAGAGTTCTAAACCACTTAGAAATGAAATTGTTCGATGACTAACAGTTGTTGCGTAGAGATGGCTAAGAAAACGCGAAAATATTAGCAGCCAACGTAGGATGATAATAGGATAAATAACAGTGTAGGCTCAATAGAAGGAATGACAAGAATGACGACAACAAGAAGAATAGAGAAGAAAGAATAGAGAAAGAGAAAGATGCATGATTAGAATAGTTATAGAGAATAGTATTGTTAGAGGATCAACAGATAGAGAAGAGTAGGGCAAGAAGAAGGTTATAGAAGAGTTTAGAAGGAGAGACATAGAAATCAAAGGGTGTGGGAATGGAATGTAGAAGAGAAAGTATTAGAGATTTAGGAGTATTACGACCAGTCGTAAAATATTGGTGATGATCATCTTAGATTTAGCATCGAAAATCAGAGAAAAGAGTCAAATACTAGAACAAGGAAGAGTAGCAGACACGCCAGAGGAACAACGACCTTCTTGAGAAATTGGTGAAATTGAAAGAAGACAATAATACAGCGAGTAGAGATCATATACAACGATAATATCACTTAGTGGTAGGTTCTATTCTAGAAAAGTTTGTTGTAGAGATCTAAAGAGAAAATGTTATATTTTGATTAGACTTAGATGATAATCAAATGAAATAATTGGAGTCATAGTTTTTAGATTTTTTATTATGAGAATTCTATCGAATGAAATCGAAATACGTTCTTTAGAAAATTATGTTCTATACATAATTGTATTAAGGAAATATATTCTTAAAGATTGTTGATAAACATAAGTGTAATTCATAGATATTAGACCACCAAACCCTCTAGAAATTGAGTAAGAGGATAGAGTAATTGTGCATAGAAATCTTGAAATTTGAACCACAAAGAAGATGAAATACTAGGGTAAAGAATTATTAAGAATTGAAGCTTATTTTGAATTTGTGAAGAAAAGAGTTATACTTCTGAATTTGATCCTTACATTAGAAGTTATGAGGATTATTTGGTATATCGTTTGAAGAAGCCATATAGGTATGTGCATTATGGAATGTCGTCTTACTTAATACTCATAGAATATTTACTAAATTCAGTTAGTTGAATTCATAAATCATGAAAAGTCACATATTAGTATTAAACGAAATATGGTATTTGAGAAAAGAGGTAGACAAACCAAAACACATGGAAAGATAGAGAGCTTAGATGATATAAACATAGAAATTCTAAGCCATAAGAAATAGAATGCAAGTTAATGTTTACGCTATTTAAATTTTTTCATAATTGAATAAAAGAATGTGTAATCATTTTTATTCACTTTTTATGTAAAGATACATACATGTGTTACACCGTCTTAATATTTAATTCTTGTCTTTAAATTGCTGGAAAGATAGAAGCGAAAGATCATTTTATTTTCAGATATATATATTTTTTTATCCATGAAAGATTGCTTCATGTCAGATAGGATTGGTTGTAACAAAAGATTGATTCTTTTTATTCAATGAAAGATTGTCTTCTTTAACATTGTATTTTTATCTTGCGAGAAATAGGAAGCTAGAATTGAAAAATGAAAGATTGTCTTCTGTATATATTTATTCTAGATTCATATGAACAAAGCTAGATAGGCTTGTGTTTTTGGAAAGTTACCTTCCGGGACAGGTGCCAAATGTGGAATTATATAGAGAATAGTTTTCTTTTCCAAACTATCTTTTATTGCTATGCATGGCATTATACTCGGCCAAGTAACTTATTGACCATTGAAACAGATGGATTTCTTTATGTTATCTACCATATCCTTGATTGATCTTGCTTGTTTCTTAATGGAATTAGAAAATTGAAAATGCATGTATCATCTAGGCACACACCAGATTCCATCTTGTCTATCGAATTCTTTTGCTAAGCAATTCGTGCAGGGTCGAGTATTCCTAATTGACTAACAATTCCAAGGAAGTGTCAGCTCCAAGGTTGGTTGGAAAAATAACCTGAATCTTGTTCCTTTCTTCATTCTAAAGATTGTATTGAAGATAGCTTGGGTTGCAGATCAAAGGACGCATCTCACCCTTTACTTTGTATTCTTTTTTTATTGAACTTAAGGCAACTTGAAAATCCTAAGTATTGTATGATTGAGATACTATTTATATCGATTTATTGAATGAAGAATATTTATCTTTAATAGAAATTTCGTGTTTATTATGATATAAATGGAATGATCAAATGAAGCTATGGAAGGAAAAGTGGAATGAAATAGACTTATTAAAGGAATTATGAGTTTATTTAAGAATAAAGAGTATTTCGTTTATTATTGAAGTTGGCACGATTTACGTCTTTACATCATTGGTATCAAAATGATTCATCTTGCATCTCCCTACCATGTTGCAATAGTTTTAAGGATTATGATAGTTTGGTATATATTATTATTATTATTATCAGGTAGAAGCAAGTACCTTGTGTTTTCTTCTATGAGAAATTCTATTGTGTTTCGATTCCTTTTTCTTTTTTATATTTTTTTGGACTACAAGAATCAGGTAGCCCCCTATAAATTCCTGTGTGCCAGGTATCCTTTTAATGTGACTAGTGATGTTGGCACAACATACCCTCTAATACCATGTGATTCCTGGGTGACTAGACCTTGTGACCTTGTCCCTACCACAAGAAGCTCTCACCAATTAAGCTAGGTGCCAAGCCTTGACTTGTTTGTATTTTTTGTTCTTCATCTATTATTTGTAATTTTTAACTTTGTTCATTCATTAATTTTTATGGAGGAATTATGTTGCATTTTCCATTTTATTGTTTAAGTTGACAAACTAGATATTATGTTTACATTTAAGAATCTATCTTTATTTACATCTATCAATTACATTTTATTAAAATGGGTCAGTGCAAGAAGATGAGTCCACTTTTTGGCCAAAAAGTGGAAGTGTTTTCCATAATTTTTAGATTTTGTCTCATTTAACCTTAAATTTTGAAACACTTAGAGATTGAATCTTGGAAAAAGTTAGTAATATAAAAGATATCCCTCTGAGTGTACTTTCCAAATATGTAATTTATTTTAATACCCACATAATAAAAAATAACTTTTTGAATGGATTTCTGAAAACTATGTTTTAAAAATGCATGTTTCAGGACCATACGATGCATGTGTACGACCCACACTTTTTGACACAATTAAAATTATTTTCTCAAACCATTTTGGGAAATGGTTTGTAACACACTAAAGATTGATGAGTATATTTTTCTGTATTTTTTTTTCTAATATTTTTTTAATTAATTTTTTAATGGCCGTAATTATCTTTTTAAAAATTTGACGTGTACGACCCACATAATTTGATATAAACTTAACATTTTTTGGTTTTTTTTTTTTAAATACAAAAGAATTTTGTGTAGATTGATGACATATAATTTTTTTTCCAAAATTCTTTAAAATAAAAAAGTTATTAAATTAACAAAATTAGTTAATATTTCAAATTTATGGACCCGATTTAGTATAAATTAAATTAAAAATAGTTAAAATAATCAATTTTTAAATTTTTTTACATATTTAGAATCTAGACAGTATAGTCTGAAATGGGTTTTAATTTTGTATAAAAATTCTCTGATTAGAGGCACGTAAACTATTTCAGAAGTTCATATTTGTGCTATCATTCATGGAGATTTGAATTTGCAGGTCCATGTCTCAGGTGTGGCCATCCCAGGCCTATCCTAGGTCTAATCCCAAGCTAAGTGGCAGGTTGTGGAATCAAATTCCACAAAATGGGCCCCCGTTTTCAAACAAGGGTGGCTTGTGGAAAAAAAAGGAAAAATGTGATTTAGAAACGGGGGCCCGTTTTTTAGAAACGGGCCCCCATTTTAAAAAACGGGCCCCCGTTTTGTTTAAAAGTGGGCCCCCATTTTAGAACAAAATAGGGGCCCGTTTATTTTTGCTTTGGGCCCCCGTTACCTTTTGGCTTGGGAGCCTGAAACATAAACGGGCCCCCGTTTTTTGAAAACGGGCCCCTGTTTATAAGAGTGTGTTTTCCAACATGTGGACTTGCGCGAATTTGTGACTCATTACTTTGCACTTGCCCAAATATTCTAAGTCATTGTTGACAAATCTTTTTTATTCATATCTTGCAATCTTTTCTTCAATGAGATTAAATTTATTTAGTAAATTATGTCAAAAAATTAGAATTTTTGATATATAACTCTACATTTTTGTTAGGAAATTAGATCATTGATGTAACTAACATATGTTCATTGAACTCCAAAAAGAAATATATTGGTTCAAAAAGATAATTTTTAATGTCTGTTTTGAGTACAAACACTCTACCTATAATTTATATAATTTTATAGTAAAAATCTCCTATATTATTATTGTTTTTATATTATATCTTTTTAAAAATATTGGAGGAGTGAAAAAAAATGTATAATGTAATTTGTTTCCAAGTTGTATGTATTTTCAATAATATTGATATGTTGGAATGCTTTTAATTTTATAGATTGTACAATTCATTCTATATATTTTATTTTTGTTCACTAACAATGTCTTGGTTAATGTAGTATGTCCACTGGATTTTCATTGTCTTGGTTAATGTAGTATGTCCACTGGGTTTTCATTTATGATTATAGTATGTCCACTTTTGTATATTTAATTCCTTTAATATTCTTCAAAATTTAAATATTGATATAAAGATCCATCAATAAAAGTGAAATAATAATGTAAGAAAAAATAAATGATAAATGGGACGTGATATCATTTTTAATTAGAAAATTTCTTTCCTATGCATTTTAGTTCATAGTGAAGATATATTGAGTATGATCCCACAAAATTGAGGATAATTAATATTTACCTATGACATGTGATGGTTTTGTGGATTATTACCATATTTTACTTCTCCTTTTGATACTATTATTATCACATCACTTTTCTTTGCAACTTGTAAATTTTCCTTCTATGTATTGAATGTGCTTTATGATGTAAACAAAAAATGTACCATGGTTTAAGCTATGTTTTCAACTAATTAATTTTAGGTTGAAGATCTAATTATTAAAACGTAGAAATCATAAAAGTGAGGATGAAGATTAATATATTACATTACATTGTGCGATTTGAAGCATGAAACAAGTATTAAATGTACATAAATGTAAAATGAATGCATAAATAATGAGGATGAACTAAAAATTACAGAGAATCCCTTAACCACATCATATTTCCTAGCATCCCATTTAGTGCATCATCATAGAATTCATATTTAGATGGAACTCATTGCATGGGAATTTCCCTATTTTTTACAAGAGAAACCATAAATGGTTAATGTAAGGGAGTCCAATGTTCTAATGGTTTTTTTAAAGTTTGATTAGCTTTGCATTTTACTCTTTACATTGAGCATTTATATTTGCCTTTAAAATTTGTTCAACTTATATAACATAATGCATGTTTGTATCCTTTTAAGTAAACACAAAGATAGACTATTGAGAAATATATGATGAGTCCTTTACATGGATAATATATATTTATTAAAGAAGGCTTTAAAAAAATAAAATTGAATTTCTCGATAATATGTCTCATCACTAAAATCATATGATCGTAACATAGAAAAATGTTTATAAATAATTTTATAAATAGTTAAAATTAGCTATTATTTGTGTGCAACTTAATTAACTTATTAAATCAAAATAATATTGTAATAAAATTTTATTTATTTATTTTTTTTTTTTGCAAAAGGGTAAAAACTTTATTGAGAATTAGAAACATGCATTACAAAAAGAATTAGAGCCCCGAGGCCCCCGAAAAGGACAACTAGCCCAACCACAAATCAACCAGCTTCAAAGCCACCCATGTCCTCAGTGAGAATCTTCTACAATTCCTGACAGTAATCCCCAAAGAGATGCTCCCAGCCTTCCACTTTCCACTCATTATCATGTTCCGATGCCCACTTGGCAAAATAGTCAGCCACACCATTCCATTCATGAGGAATATGGATGAAGGACACCTGCTCCATTAAAGAGCTAATTTGAAGAATCTGCTGAACAATCCCTGCCAACTGCCACTGAATCCCACTCACCTTTTGATCAGACAACAAGTTAACAACAATTTGTGAATCCGATTCACAAATCACCTTCCTAAAACCCCTCGCCAAAGCCCACTCAAGTGCATAAAGAATCGCAAAACCCTCCATAAAATTATTAGACTGATACCCTTTATACACCCAAAAGAAGAAAACAACCTCCCCCCTACTATTCCTGCCAACACCCCCAACACCAGTAGGGCCTGGGTTGCCCCTAGATGAGCCATCAGTGTTGATCTTGATATACTCATCCTGAGGGGGTGTCCACCTTCCAACCCTTTGCACCTTCTTCATAGCCTGTCTCCCTTTCCTAATACAAGCAGAGTCAGGAGACAACTCCTGCAATCCAAGCCTACTCACAATATCTGCCTCATCTCTACCCAACGAGAAATTCACCTCACATTTAGCTTCCACTGTCTCCCAAATCATAACAATGATCCTATTCCAAACTTGTTGAACAAACAATTTGGCCTCCTGAAAGATCCTCCTATTCCTTTCAAGCCAGATCTACCACAGAATGAAGATGGGCCCAATATACCAAACCATCTGGAGGAAGGAGGATGGAATAGGAGGTCTGCCCAAACTGCTCCAAAACTCCACCAGAGAGTCTGCATGGACACAAGGATGCTTCCACACCCCCCACCAATAGTGCCAGATCATCATAGAGAAGGGGCATCTGAAGAATAGGTGTGAGGAATTTTCCTCTCCGTTACCACATAAAACATAGATAGAAGGCCCCAGGAATCCTCGCTTGCAGATATTGTCCCAAGTTAGACATCTATTCCAAGCCAAAGTCCAGGCAAAGCAGTTACACTTCGGCCAAGAAGCATTATTCCACACCTAATTCCACCAGTTCACTTCTTCTCCCTCAAGTCTTTGACTCAACAATTCCTAGTAACCACTAGCCATAGAAAAAATGCCCTTAGGATTTGGAGACCAAGCAATCCCATCCCTACCCTTCATGGAGCTACAATGTCTATTTGCCAAAATGCCCTACAACTCTGCACATTCTTCCTCCATCCCAACCACCAGCCATTCATTAGGAGTCTTCCATCACTCCAATTCTAGCCGACCGCGCCTATAGATAGCCTTAAAGTCACTCACCCTTGACCATCCAGCTTCCAAGAACCTGTGGCCCAGGTTTCCAAGGTTAGGAAACTGATCAAGAATGGGAGGGTATCCATCCCAAGAATCATTCTAGAAAAGAACCTCTTCCCCCCTTCTGCAGATCCAAAAAAGCCCTGCCTTAATGAGAGAAGCCCCCCTCTTGAGAGTGTACCAGATCGATGAGCCCTTTCCTTCAAGTAGATATCTAGGGATTTCCTCCATCGGGATCCTCTGCATATATTTGTTGGCCAAAATCCTAGCCCAGCCTCGGTCCTGCTCAACACACCACCTTCAGAATAATTTAGTAGTAAGTGCTTCCCCAAATAGAATAGACTACCTTAACCCAAGCCCCCCAGACTACTTCAGCCTACAAAACAGGTCCCAATTGACCAGACTCCATTTGGAAGAGGTGAGATTACCAGCCCATAAGAATTTCTTAGCCAGAGAGTCCAAACCCTTCAAGAACCACTTAGGAGCCACCTGAAGCATACATCGATAGGTCGGCAAAGCCTGAACCACCGACTCAATTAGTAGAACCCTCCCCACAAAGGATAACCATCTATGAATCCAGTGTTCAACCTTGGAGCGGAATTTATCCAAGATCCCTTGCCACGACTCCCTAGAGGGGTTTCCAGGAGAAATAGGAATACCCAAATACGTCTGGGGCAGGGAGCCAACTTGGAATCTCAAGATAAGAGCAATCCTCCTTTGAATAGACTCAGGAGTGTTAAAAAAGAGGATGGAAGATTCATCCTCATTGATCATCTGGCCAGATGCTGCAAGATAAACATCTAGGACCTTACACAGATTTGAAGCTTCGTTGATCCGAGCAAGCCCTATCAGGGTTGTATCATCCACAAACTGCAGGTGAGACTGCGGCTGCAAGTCATTCCCCCATCTCCAACCCTAAAAAAAACCCCAGCCCACATTATGCTTAGTCAACCTCCCCAGACCCTTAGCAAGAAGAATGAATAAATAAGGGGAGAGAGGATCTCCTTGGCAGAGACCCCTAGAATCACCAAATAGATGAGTATGGTCTCCAATGATGAGCGCAAGGAAAGAGGTGGACGTAACACAACTCATAACCCAGAGGATCCACTCTTCCACAAAACCAAAAGCCCTGAGGATCTTCTGAAGGAAGGACCACTGAACTCTATCGTACGCCTTAGCCATATCCAGCTTGATAAACATAGCTTTTTCCTTGGATGTTGCCATAGAATGAATGGTCTCCGTAGCAATGACCACCCCATCTAGAATTTGGCGCCCTTCCATGAACCCACTCTGCTCCTCAGAAATAACATTCCCCAAGCACTTCTTCAATCTATCTGCTATCAGCTTAGAGATGATCTTATAAATCACATTGTAGAGGGAGATCGGGTGGCACTGGCCTAACTGGTCGACCCCTTCGCACTTGGGGATTAGGGCAATGAAGGTCACATTCAATGCCCTAAGCATCTGTTTATTCCTCTGGGACTCCTGGACTACTTCCAATAAATCCAGCTTAATTATATCCTAGAACTCTTGAAAGAACTCAACCAGGAACCCATCCAGTCCAGAAGCCTTTCCTTTCCTCATGTGGAAGACAATCCTCTCAAGTTCTTCCAATAAAATAGGACACAAAAGCTGCTCATTCATCTCCCTTGAGACAAGAGAAGGGATGCAATCCAGAACCAGATTCTCCTCCACTGTTTCCCCCTGAGAGTCCTCCCTAAAGAGGGACTGGAAAAACTGGAGAGACTCCCTAGACATCTCCTGCAAGGATAACTCACCTCTGTCATTAACCAATACGGGAATGGAATTTTCGTGTCTTCTTGCTTTCACTGAGTTGAAGAAGAAAGCGGTGTTCTTGTCCGCCTCCTTCAACCAGTCAATATGAGCTCTTTGCTTCCAATATATTTCTTCCCGAAGCTCCCATTCCTCAACCACCTTGACAACCCTGTCTTCCTCTCTAAGTAGTTCCTCATACAACCCATGCTCCCTAATTTTATTGGTGATCTCATTCAGTGTGATTTGAGAAGCTTTCTTCTCATGAAAAATGTTCCCGAAACCTTGACGGTTCCACTATTTAAGCTGAAGCTTAACAAATTACAGTTGCTTGGCAAAAGAGTACATGGTAGTGCCAAAGGCTGGTCTCCCTTTCCTCCACCAGTCCTCAACAAGAACCTGCAATGACAGGTCCCAAAGCCACATAAGTTGGAATTTGAATGAAGGCAAATGGGCAACCCGAGCCGAAGATGAAACTAGCTTGATGGGCCAGTGATCCGACCCTCTCCAGTCAAGAATCTCAGAACATGTGGACCACACCCTGCCAATCCAAAAATAGGAAACCAGAAAATGATCCAATCGTTCAGCAATCCAATTCTCTCCCACCCTCCTGTTGTTCCAAGTGAACAAACCATTGCTAGGCTTGACGTCAACTAGCTGCAGCAAGGAGGTACTATCCTAGAAAAGGAAAGAAGAAGGTTCCAACCACATTACGCCCCCCTTCTTTTCACTCAACTCTAGGATGGCATTGAAGTCTCCTGCCATAATCGAAGGATGAAAAGGGGCCAACCTAAGCACACCTAACACATGTGACCATAAGATTTGCTTACCCTGAAAATCAGTGGGAGCATAGATATTCAAAAACAAGATGAATTCCCTAGTCTCAAGACTAGCCAGTACCCCAGATAAAGAGGATCTGGAGGCAACCCACTAGATAGGGTAGAACCTTAAAGGGTTCCAAAGATAGGCCACCCCTCTCGAGGAACCAGCTGCCCCAACACACTGACACTCGCCTCGCCCACACAAATTTGGTACGAGACCCATCAACTATCCACGGTAAGTTTAGTTTCTTGCAAGAAAAGGACATTAGGTGAGTGATTCCTAATCAAATCCTGAACAGCTTTTTGTCTAGGGTCATTGTTCAAGCCCCTTACATTCCATCAGAGCACAATCATTTAGGAGGGTTGGAAAAGTGTGAATCCAAAGTCTTCACTGACCCTAACTCAACCAAATTCTCACCTATCAATTTGATCTTATCCAGATCCTTCTTTCTGCCAACCTTTGAGTTCTTCTCTGAAGCACTTTTCTTAATATCTCTTTGATGTAGACCTAGGTGAATGGTTGTCTTATTACTTTTCACCCCAACCAGTTCCAATTTGAAAGCTATCAGAGAACCCTCCCCCTCAGCTAGGTTCACCTCAATAATAGGAGCCAGGCCCAACTGAGCCCCAACTATCTAGTCCATCTCCATCTGCTGGCTTCCAATCACTAGAAAGGCCTGGGAAGATTCCTCCATCACACTTTCTAGCACCCCTCCTGATGCACCCTAATCTAGAGGGGTAAACCCTGGGTTAACTTCCTGATGGCTCAGGTCATCCAGGGCCTCAAATCTGTTAAAGGTATCCTCCTCCCGTTTCTCCTGTAAGGGTCTCTTTTGTCCTATGTTCCTATTCTTTGTCTTAACTGAGACAAAACCATCAGCACCCTCTACCACACCCGACATGACAGCTTTCCCTTTCTCAGCCCTATCAAGGCTTAGTTCTGACTGCTAAGGTTGTCTCACTACCGGTTTGTATCTAGGACACTTACGCTATAAATGACCGTACTCATGATACAGACGATAGCAAAATGGTAAAGTCTCATAATCTAGCTGTTGAACCAATGAATAAGAGCCTACACACATATCTATAGCATCTGGCAAGGGTTTACTAAGATCTATTTCAACACAGATATGTGCAAAGGTCATTACCTTTCTCCCCAGAGTTTGCAACGAGGATCCCACTGGCCTCCCAAGCAAAGCAGCGAGCATCTGTAGCACATCCTCTCGATAGCATTCCACTGGAAGATGTGGTAGCTGAACCCACACCGGAACTCTATTTGGGAGCTCCTCTAAAGGATTAAACCTCGCATGACAAGGTTTGATGAATAATCCCATCTGGTTGTAAAAATACGGACCTCCTTCAAAGACCCTATTGCGATCCTCCATGCAGTTGAACATAACCATGAAATAGTTATTTGCCAGCAGCATAATCTCCATTTCCCCTTTCGGTGCCCATGTCCGCTAGGCCCAGCTTTCCAAAAAATGCAATGAAACCCTCATTCCCAAGAACTTGCAGTATAGCGAGTGATTTGAAAAGTATTCAATGTCATCAACTATAATCTTAGGAGGGATGATCAACTTCAACCTCTCACTGCATCTCTCTAGGCAACCATTAATTTTCACCATGCATGAGCTACCAGCACTCCCAGAGCCCGAATCAAAAGAGAATAGGTTATTGTTAAACGTCTTTACATTCTGAAATGGGTGTTTTGAGCCCACCGTAGCATAGAAATCCATAGCTGGAATCGCCTGCGAGGCTTCCCCACCCAAAGTCACCATCGAGGCACACAAAAATAAAAAATAAAAACAAGGACAACGGCTGAGGGCCCACACCCCTAGGTCTCCCCACGGGGCTCAGCACCCAAGGCCCCTCCCCTCACTCGCACCACCAAGGATCGGCCCACCTAAAACCCCAAACCCCCGGGAAAGCTTCGGCTGCAACAACAAAACCCCACCCCCACTCAACCCTCCCACCTCCTGGCGACCACCCCCACAGCCACCACCGAGCCCTAGCAACTCCTTCCTCCTCCGTCTTCCCCCGACACCCAACACTCCCCGCCCCGTGCGAACCCACATCAGCATCGCCTGGGAGCTAGGGCCGCGAAACCCTAGCTCGGCCTCCTGCGCAGACCCGCATGAAGGCCATCCTTAGAGAAATCAATATTGTAATAAAATTATTGTCTTATAAATATCTTAATTTATTAACTATTTAATTTTATTTTTTGAATGTTTAATATTTTTTTCCTTAAATATATATATATATATATATCTTGAATTAGTAATTATTAATTGACTTTTAAATAAAAGGTTACAAAGAAATATTAAAAAATATTTGAAAATATTTTTAATTGATTACATATATTTTGAATAATATTTTAATCTTAAATATTTTCTTATAAACATTTATAATAATTTAAAATAATGTTCACATTATGTAAATTCACCAAAGATCTATTTACTACAATTCTAATTTATTCTATTTTTCATGTCAATTAAGTGACTTTAATATTTTGGGAAGAGTCGACCAAAAGAAAGTGAGTCTATGTTAGGTGGCTAACAATGACTGAAAATGAATACTCACAGTTTGGTTTGGCTCTAAATGCTTCAAGTCCCTACCTCACAAATGTTTGTAGTACAAATCTAATTTATAATATATTATAAGTCAATTAATTGACTTTAATTTGTTAGGAAGAGTCGCTCACAAGGAAATCAATCTATATTAGGTGGCCATCAATGACTGAAAATGATAACTCACGATTTGATTTGACTCTTAATTTTTTAAGTGGCTACCTGAAAAATATTTGAAATACAATTGTATTTTCTAATTCAATTATATGACCTTTTGGTTTTTCCGAAAAGGATCACTAGAAAGAAAGTCTAAATTAGGTGGCCATAAATGACTGAAAACGAATACTTGCGGTTTGATTCGACTCTGAATGATTTAAGTTGCTACCTTGAAAACCTTTCGAATACGCATTTGGACATTCAATTTGCATTCACTGGTTAAATCAACTAGTCGTTTGCCATGTTGAACAAGGAAAAGCTCGATGAGCGTGACAAATGCATCACCCAATGGATTATCATCTGTTTGACAATTACGGCTACCTCTTTCACCGTTGATTTTGAAAAAATACTTTAGTTTTCCTCTGAAAATCTTTGGTCATGTTACTTCTAATTTAATCGTTGATTGTTAAATATTTAAGTCAACTTTCACTTTATAGAGGACATTAGAAATATTTTATATTATAATATGGTATATTGACTTGTAATGAAATATATTATTGAAAAAGAAATAAAGTTAATTATATGAAATAAATACATGGTCATTATTGATTTATTTTACATATAGGGATCTAGAAAGTTAGAACGATAAATCATTAATTGAAATATCAATAAATTTGAATGGTATCATAGATGAGAAGTTTATCAAGTAAAGTGTACATTATGACTTTTATAATTGTTAATTTAGGTTGCATTTAACATCATGACAATATGACATGCATGAAAGAAAGAATCCATACAAAGAATCGTTGTAAGTTGATTGGGTTTTTAACAATTCTAATACAATTTACCTGGCTTCAATTGTTATTGACAAAACACAATCTATTTCATGCAATTTTATAAAATCTAATCATATTACATAATTATAATGATGCTATAGAATATTTTTTCAAAGATAGTTCTCTCAATTTCACCATGTTTCAATTAGTGATTTGTATTTGAATAAAGGTCCAAAAGGTAAATGTTGAAATAAATAAAATAAATCCAAGTGAATTTAATGGTCAAAGGTTTAGTAATTCAACATATATATGTCTTATCTATTAGGAATTAGGTTCCATCAACCTTATAAATCCTATGTAGATAATTACTCCTAAAATTGTTTTTAATTTCCATCAAGGAAGATGCATTCACTGAGAAATAGTCTTATTTAGACACATTTGGATATTTGTACCTAATAAGGGGTGTGGGGCCACTTACACACCACTATTGTCGCCACCCAAAGATCCTCCAATTAGATTTTAGGGTTCATGCCCCCATAGAGAATTTTTTTTTTTAAAATGCATTATAAAATATCGCAATTTTGTAGTTGTAAAGTGGAAAATTGAACCCTAGTGACTCCCCACCTAGGAGAGAGAAAGGAAGTCACTAGGATGATTTTCACTTGGGAGAAATTTACATTCAAAAGAGGGGCTTGAATCCACTTGATTCAAATCCAAAGGGAGTAAGGATGTGAATACCAAGTGGATTGCAAAGGTTGAAGTGTGATTTTCCCTCTTTTGTAAATGGGAAAGTTGATTTGATGACTATGCAGGAAAGGGAGATAAAATAAGTGAAATGAGGAGCTACCGGTTCTAGATCGCGTTGTAACTACGGATTTGAGATATTTAGACTGATACGGATCTTACCTGCAAATTAGGAGAAAATTCATCGGGACCCTATTGAAAATGCACACAGTCCTCCGAAAAATCCATGAAATGAAAAGTGATGACATCTTGCTCTAAGAGGCTGCCCTCTGGTTCCAAGAATGTCCCATTGTACAAGAGAGGGAATACTCTTCAAGAAAGGATAGGATAGGTGAAAAGAGATATCTTTCTATAAGTATAAAGGAGATCCTTGGAGGAGAAGAGATATTTGTTCAAAAGACATCCCCCTCCAATAGGAGTTGTCTTAGACAAATATAATATCATCTAGAACAAAGAAAAGGAGAGAACAAGAATGCAATCCTTCTTCCTATTCCTAGGTGAAAGGGATTCTTAATGAGGGATGACTCACTTTTAGCCCCAAGAGGGATGGGTGAATTTATCATAGATGTACATTACCAAGTGTGAAAGAGGTTGTAGTCAAGGACTTACACCTCTTGTATAAGAGAGAACCCATGAGGAAACCACCAATAATTTTGCACAAGGAATGACATCAAGTAATATAACTCACACCATCCACAAAATAGGGAAAAGTGGATCCCTAGAGAAAGAGAGAGAGGTATCATTACCCCCCAAGTGTAGGGACAATAAGAAGAACTTACACAATCTTTAAGAGATAGATTAAACATAATCAAATGCAAAATGTACTTTCACAAATGCATGGAAGGAAAGACATTAGTATATGTAAAATACATGTCTCAAGAAGTGGTAATCTTTGAAAGGAAGAGAGAAAAATCATCGCATATTTCCCAAGGGGGATTAATTATAAAAGCATAGCATTGTAAGACATGATAATCACATATAAAAAATGCAGCCCCTAAAGGAAATAATGATAAATGAGAAAGAAAGAAAGGGAAAGGAGTGAAAATCCTTGCCCTGCAAGTGAGGAGAACAAGGGGAAAACATTACACATCTTTTGATGGTGATTATTGTGAAGCAATATACCTTCCTAATGGAACAAATCCTCTCAAGGAAGGAATACGTACTTCTCAAGAGATCATTCAATGCTAAGGGGCATATCATACTTGCAAATAATCAAAACCATAAAAGTGGTAAGTTTTCCAAGAGAATGAAAGAAAGAGTGCACTATTCACCAAGTTTCAACTCTTAAACAACCTCTAATTCTATACAATATCTCATACGTTCTGGCAACACTAGGATAATATCAATTAGTGGATATGGCTATTATGGAAAGGTTACATGAGCTATTTTGTATCTTCTATTGTATGAACTCTATAGTGTATCCAAGTAGGTATCCTTGGAACCCAGTATGGACATCCATCAAAGGTTAAAATAAGGGTTATTTTTAGTAAATGATGTAGAAGAAAGTTCATAGTAGACATGTATGCAAAAGATAAAATTCTAGATAATACATGTGAGAAATATGAGAAAATGCATCAAGAAATTATAGGTTCTATAGGTTTATTAGACAAGGTTACCTCTTATTAACTTCCTATTAAATATATCTAAAGAATATTTTTCTTCACATCAATATCATTTGAAATTTATAATAAAATTATTATTCTTAACATTATTTCCTTCTTGTAAATGTTTAATTTTCTACTATTATCATATCATCATCTCATCTGCAACCTAGTTTGGCATCTACCACCATAATTTAGACTAATGTGTTCATTCATAACTATAGTATCCCTTATCATAGATATCTAAAATATGTCCACGTAAAAAAATTTACATGCATAATGCAATTTTTCCAAATACATCCAGAGTCTCATATCACTCTAAATATGCAAACATATCTTTTATTTTACTATCATCCATATATTTTTCATCCTTTGGCCATACCATAACCATATATTTTCCTCATAGATTATATCATAGCTTACGCACATACCATATCCTCATCTAAATTCATATCATAGCATCCTCTTTTAACATATCATCTTCATATATATCCATATCTTAGATCACTCACTTTACCTTTTACATCCACATAATATCATTTCTAGTATATAATATAGACTTATACCATAGGCTCTCATCCATGATCAAATATCCCACTTCTAGGTATTTATATTCTCGATTAGGTTATCACCTTAACCTATTTAATGTACCTTAATCTACATTCATATCATAATATCCATTGTCACTTACATTATAACATGCATCCATTGCCATATGTTTCAACCATCATCTATATCCATCATATACCTTTAGTGTCATAAAATTGTGGTCCTAGAAATTTTTGACTGCAATAAGGTCCTCACGCATGTGAACTCGAATCCTCTAGCCTGATTGGAGACTAGAGATTGCTTGGCTTGCGAAAATAATTTCTTTCTTGGTCTCCGCATAACTCTGTCTGCACTCTTCCCTAAAGAAAGGGGTAGGACAGGGGCGTGACGCACCTATCCCCCCTAGGACAAGGGCGTGGCACCCTTTTCCTCCCAAGATAGGGGTGTGGTTCCCTTTCCCCTGCCCTATTTTGGGGTAGGACCTTCCTAGAGCATGCATTGTGGGTTGTGCTATGAGCGGGAAAACTCTCCCAATGTCGGCCCGTGATGAAATTCAAACCTACCAACATGTATTTAATGGGCATTCTTCCTCTCATTTGCATAAGGTGGGATGAGTGGGAAATTCACAAGCGATCAAGAATTCAAGCATTCAAGAATTCTTTTCCAGCATTGAGCATTCTCAAGTCTCCCTTCAAGGCTAGGTGTTGCATTCAAGTCAAGGATTCAACCATTGAAGAGGAGACTGATTTCAACATTCAATTCCACACAAAAATTTCTATCAGAATTGCTACTACAAGCTCCCTTGAGGTGATTTACAATTCAGTCTTTCATTTACATCTACTTGCAAGTACTTTCTTTCATTACTTGGTTAATTCCAAAACTAGGGTTTGACCTAAAGGCAAACCCCCAATCCCATCCCATTTTCCTCTCTTTTCTGTGTGTAGGTTGCAAGTGTGTAGCTGTACTTTCGGATTCGGGATCCATTTGTTGAGGTGGAAAAACCCTTTTTGTTTCATGGATTTTTCGGAGGATAGTGTACATTCCCACCACGATCCGAGCAAATTTTCCTCAAATTCACAGGGTGACTTCGTCTCGACATTTTAAGTTGCCAAATCTAGGTGCACAACTTCATCCCATATCCTAATCTCAAGTTATAATTGATTCTTTGTCACTTTTGCACTACATAACTCTATCACTTCCTTTCCATTTCAAAAAAGGAAGAGAGGATCAACTTAACATTCCCCAATTCATTCAGAATTCAATCTACCATCTTATGTGGATAGATTGAATCTAGTGAATTATCATCTCCTTCTTCCGAATGTAATGGTGAAAATTGTTTGAAGGATAATCAATAGTGAAACTCTCATCTCTCTTTGAGGGAAAGGGTAGTCTTCCTCTTGATCTATCATTCACCATTTTCCACCATTACATTTTGGTGAACCCGACATCTTGCATAGTTTCTTTTGAACAATATCGCATATTTTTCATTTACAAGTTTTAACTTTCTGTAACCTTAGTGATTAATTTGTTAAAAACCCTAGTTTTTAAAATTAAAATTGAACCTGTGATTTGTACAAATTGTTTGTGATTATTTTAGATCTGAAAATTGTCTTGATTGTCAAATTCAATTTCCTCGTTGCCTTTTTCAAATTACAATTAAAATTTACAAAATTAAGAGGTTATTTGCTAAAACCCTAATTTTCAAAAATCATATTGAACTTTCGCAAAAATTGGATTTAAACTTAATTTTTAGATTCCTGATTTTTCTCAGATTTGTCTTCAATCCTACAATTCAAAATTTCAATTTTCTCCCCTTTTCCCAAAATTCAAATTTCAAAATTAAGTGGTTAGGCCATCAAACCCTAATTTTTAAAATTAGTTGAATTTTGTGTGAATTTAAAATCAATTTCAATTACATTCAGATTTATAAACATTTTCCAAGGTATCCCTATCCATTACGATTGACCCTTTTCAAAATTGCACTTCAATTCCTCATTTTCTTCAAAATCCTAACGGGGTCCTATTTTCACATTTGTGCCTTCATTTCACCCATCTAGAGATCATAAAATTTGCCAATTTTGGGGGGTTGGCTTTAAAATACTTGCAATATCCATCCCTGAAAATTTTGTAAAAAGTTGGTCGGACCAGGTGCATTCCCGCCACGGTCCTCGATTTTTTTCCTGAAATCTTGGGACACTGTTATGACTCTATTTAATAGCCTAAATCTGAAAGATTGGTTGATTTTATCGATTTTTGATCCTTCTAGAATTGGAAATACCTTTAAAATTCAACATTTCAACTTTCAAGAATTTTTTAAAATTAAGAAGTTAATTATTGTCTGCCCTGATTTTAAAAATTCTAATTTTAAAATTAAGTGGTATTCCCTTGGCCCTAATTTTAAAAAATCTCCAATTTCCTTTCAATTTTGGAAATTGTGTCATCATGTGTCCCCAACAAAGTTCAAATTCTGTAATCATTATTTTCTTGAATTTTGCATTACTCAGTTTTGTAAGCTTTGTTCTACAATTCAAAATTCAAACTTTCCCTCTAGTGCATGAGTTTTACCACTCTAAGTCCTACCTATCCTATTCCTCTTAGATGAAGCATTAGAATTAAGGCTTCCCAAGGTTTAATTACTGAGGAGATGGAGCCTAATTTGAGTGACTTCTTTAATGAGGATCATGCTAATTCTTCTCATCCTAATCATGTGCCTATTAATGGATCTCATGATGAAGAAAAAGTCTTAACTAGGGTTTCTTTAGATCAACTTTCTATATTGGACAATCAATTTCACAGCTTTCAACAATGGATGTTCCAAGATTACCCTAATAGTGAATCTCTTCCATAAATTGAAGGTCTTAAACACATGCTTCAAAGTGATAAGAATAGAATTTATATAATGCATGGCATTGTACATATTGTTGATTCTAATGTCATTCCTATCAAGAGTTGTGTTGAAACCGTAGGTTATTCACAACCTTCAACACAAGTCAATTTCTCTATTCCTTTGACTAATCTTATGACTAGTATTCCTACTTTTACATCCAGCATCATGGCTACTTCAACTCAAAATGTCATTCCTACAACTATAGGTCATGGGAAAATCTCTCTTTTTCATTCAATCCTCCATCATTACCTATGTCTTCCATGAGTGTTCCTATTATTCCTTAATCAATCAGTGTGACATAAGGGGGAAATTTCTTCAACAATTTTATTTCTCCTTTAAGTGTTCCTTTTCCTACACAATCATCACTAATGCCTACTTATCATAATGACCCACCACCTTATTCTTAGCCCATGCCTTCTTTCAATAACATCACACCACCTTCTCAATCACTTATGTCTAATATTAATTCTTCTACTGAGATGACACTTAAGAATCTTGCTCAAACTGTGTCTTCCTTACAACAACAAATTTCTTTTATGAGTCAATCCAAGTTTAGTGCGCCCGCCTTTCATGTTGCGAGCCAAATTTCTCTTGATATTGAGATCCCTCAATTGGAACTCTATAATGGAAAAGGTGATCCTCTAACGCATCTCAAAGCATTTCAAACCTTGTGTGCTAATTTTGCTTATGATCAATGATTGCTTGCAAAACTGTTTACAAGAACACTAAGAGATAAGGCTTTACAATGGTATTTCTCTTTGCCTCCTTATTCTATCACTTCTTTTCAACAATTGGCAAATGCTTTCATCCAACAATTTTAAAACAACATTGGTCCTAAAATCACTTTGACTGATTTAATGCATTGTAAACAAGGTGTTAAAGAAAAAGGGACTGATTTCATTGGTAGATATAAGCATTTGTGTGTTGAAATTTCTTTTCATGTACTTGATAATGATATTCAAATAATTTTCATTTCTAATTGACAAAAAGATATCAGGGAAAAGCTTATTTTATCTGAGTCTACTTCATTTCCGTAGTTGTTCTCAACACTCCATAATTATGAACTGGCTGTGAGTCAAATGGAGCAATCCACTCCTATGGCTTTGAGTGATAAGGGGGAGAGTGCTCAGCAACCGTTTGTGAAGTTCAAACCAACAAAAATCTTCATCGAATTCAATGATCCAATCAACAACAACCATGTGAATCCAACAATAGGTGTGCCTTCTATTCCTAAATTTTTCCAAAGACAAAGTCCGTTTACTTCTTTGAATGAATCTTTAGATTGTAATATGTCTCATTTGTTGCATATAAATGTTATCTAACTTCCCCCTATAAAAGAAATTGATCCTTCCAAACTTCCATCTCCTTATTTTGATAACAATTCCTTTTGCCAATTTTTTCATCAACCTGGTCATGATACTGAGAAATATTTTTCATTGAAAAAGAAGGTTCAAGACTTGATTTATAATAATACTATATTTGTGGCAGGTGTGAATGATAAAGGGAATAAATCAGTTTCTCCTCCTAATCAAAATCTTAAGATTTTCACTGATCCCTTGCCATCTCATACCTCTAACATTATTGATATTGTGCCTAATTCTCTCACTTCTGAGGAATTTGCCTGTACGGCTCCAAACTTGGTTAATATGGTAGTAACATAAGATTTGCCTAAGGATCCATGTATTTTATTTGACCCTAGCAAGACCATTAGAGAACCGGATGGTCCTTTATACATAGTTGTGAAGGTTAAGGATATCCCTTGCCATGGGGCCCTGCTTGATCCCTCTTGCACGGTTAATGTCATAACTAATGAATATCTTTTTACTTTATGATTGCATAAGCCTATATATGATGCTTCTAATGTTGTGATGAAGTTATTTGATGGCTTCTCTTGTCCTACCATTGGTTCTATCACTATTCCTGTTAGAGTTCATGCTAAATCCATGGATGTTGACTTTGTTATCATACCTTCTTCTGAGAAATTCCGTGTGAATTTGGGCTATCCTTGGCTATCTTCCATGAAGGCTATTGCTTCTCCAATACACAAGTGTGTTAAATTCCCTCACAATGGAGAAATAATAACCATGAACCATATCTTATTTCGTCCATCCGAAGGAAGCACTGGTATTCCTATTGATCTCTTTTGGCCTAAACAATTTCAATCTCCTCCATCAAGGAGTGGTGCTCTTTTTCAATCTTATCAAAAATGGAAGAATGATATGATCTTATCCTTAAGTCAACCTAGATTGCCAACACTTGACATTCCTATTATTCTTCAAGAAGAGGTTCTTCCCCTCTCAAATAGAACTAATCTCCCTCCTAAGGAAAATTGTCCACCTACTCCTATGTATGTGACTTTACCTTCTCTTAAGGAGAACAAAAATATTCCACCTAAAGTTACACCTATACCTCCTCCTCATGTTGGATCTGGTCTCCTTCCTACACCTAATATTTCTCCTTCCTATGGTGCAATTACATCTCCTTCCTCTTATCGAGAGAAGAAGCCTACTTCAACTATTGTTCAACCAAAAAGATCTCAACCTAAACCTTCAACTATCAAGGAGGGAAAAATTCCTATTTCTTCAAATGTTCCTCCTCCTTCTCAAACTTCAACTAAGACTCGATGGAATCATTGTGCAAGAGAACGCATGACAAATACGTCGTGTTCAAGCTCGTGAAGCTACCCCTCAAAATACTCAGTCTCCTCAGACTCTGACAGTTGACATGATTCCCTTTTCTCCTAAGAAATATTTTCAACCAACATCTCCAAATCATAAGTTTCATAAAACATGTGATGGTTTTACTCCTACTCATGTTCTTGCTCCTCTTTCTTTAAACATTGATGAAGAAATGGGTGAAAATTTTATTCATAATGGCAATACAACTCCTAATGCTTATAATAGTGACTATGAGTATGTTGATGTGGACAAACATTTATTGGATGAGTTTTCACAAACCCTAATCCTAGCTCCTAGAATTGAACAAAGTGGCCTCCAACATGAGCATAGTCCTTGTTTGGGTCTTGTGATAGCTCCATCTGATGTGCTCGATGTCGCTTCTTTGGCATGTTGCTCGCCTTCCCAAAATAGTGATGAGAAAGATCGAGAGGTGGATGTTGTTCTATATTAGCGATATTAGCACTGTAGATCTCTCTCTCTCCTCTCCTTCTTTTTTGTGACCATTCTTCTATTGTGTACTCCTCTTATTCTATTGTTCCCTTAATGTCTACTTGGGCATGATATAAAGCATTGAGATCTTCTCTTGGTCTCTTTCATGTTGACTCAAAAGACATCCTCTCTTCCTTTTCTTCTAAGGTAGTGTCATACTTTGGGGAATGAAGATTATTATATGCACATACAAATATGATATACATGAGTTATTATACAACATATTGACCCCAAGAAAAGCAACACTACCTTGTGTTTTCTCTTCATTATCCTTGGTTTTATACCTCAATTGGGAGCTAAATCCTTGCGATAATGTTCTCCCTCTTTTCTCTCTCTTAGGTGTATCCTACGTTAAAGCAATCACTCCCAATAAGGTGCGTGCGATCGCTTTAACGTGGGGGCATACACTCTGCTCATACTTTCCTTCTTGTGATACATAGAATTACTTAGTGACCCTTGTTTTTCTTTGTGATATTTAGTATCCTTTCTTTCATGACTCATAGAAGATATAAGGCATAGAATTTTATCAAAATTAAATTAAAAATTGAAAGAATACTATAACTAGTATGATTTTGTTGTGTAATAATATTCAATAATAAAATTTTAGAGATTTTATCTCAATAGGTAAGAAATTATATATTCACAAGGAATTTATTCAAGAGAATGATTGTATTGTTTAGAAATGGTGAAATATATTTAAAATAATGATCAAATTTTGGAGCCACTAAATTTTGAAAAGTAACTAGTTCTTTAATCACCACAAAAAATTGTAAGTTATCAATTACAAAATTATATTATATGTGTATATTTAGAATGTCACTCTTTAAAATATCTATAATATAAATGAATATATATTAAAATCAATATAAATTAAAATTATCTAAAAAATATAATAAAAAATATGAAAAACTAATGTCTTATTAATACTATCCCTCACACTGGTTGGCTGAAGCTGAATATCATCGGGTCTTCTCGTGGTAACCAGGGTCAGGCAGCAGGGGGCAAAGTGATTAGAGACTCACGTGGCAACCTCATCCTTTCTTGTGTAGAAAATTTTGGTGCTCAAGCTTTGAGACTGGCTGAAGTGGCAATGATCTATCATGGGTTAATTGTAGCAAGGGAAAAGGAGCTTCGATGCATCATTATTGAAGGTGATTCTTGCAATACAAGAATGATGCTTAAACGTGTGGCTAAACCAAACTATAAATCTAACTCGCTATTATCAAGTGTCATGCTCTCCATCCTACTCTCAGAGATGTCAGGTTCTACCATGTGTTGTGGGAAGAAAACTATCTAGGGGACAAGTTTAGGCACATATGTTAATGATTTTGAAATTTGGATTCACTTTTACAAAATCCTGATAGAGGCTTGTGGCATGATTTTGAAGGGCCTATTTATTAATGATGAATAATCCCAATGTTGCCTTTTTAGTACTTTTCTTTCTTTCCTTTTCCATTCCTTACTAGCTAACGCAACAAGATTTAAATTTTGTTGGTACCACTTACCACTATATTCTCTAGGCTTGTCGCTTTCTCAACCTAGTTTTCTTTTCTACGGATATGGGTGGTGATTTGATTTAGATCGAACCCAAAAAATTATTTGAATTTAAGATTAATAAAGATCTTTGGAATAAGGTGATTAAGGAAATCTAGATACTTATGCAGAGGGGATGACCAACCCTAATATTTAGCTATCTACAACATTTGTTCATGTCTAGGATAATGGTACTATTAAGATTGGTAGTGTCACCTTTATGGTTTCAATGGAGACCGTAGAAAAGGTGATTGGGCTATCCCTTGATGGAGTTTCATTTCCCAAAAAGAAAAAAGGGAATCATAAAGAGGACTTTGATCATTTCTTTGAACCTAGGGAAAGGGTTTCCAAGCTTCAAAGTGGTTATATTAGGGAAGAACTACCAGATATTTGGAAGGAGTAAGCTATATTGTTTATGAAGTACCTCACCTTAGAAGAAAGGAAAAGTAGGCTCCATCTATAGAAATTCCCCATGTTAAATCATCTCTATCATGGGGTAAGAATGAGTTTTTCCTTCTAGGTTATATCATCTTTTTCTCAGTCTGTTTCTAAAGCCATTATTAAAGGTTAACCCCCACTCCATTAGGGCTTCATTTATAGATTGTATAATTTCTAACCAGCTTTATCCCCCTCTAGTGGGGTCCCTTCTATTGAGATTGGGTTCACCTATGATGCCAATTTATATGTAGATCTTATTGTTACTCCCTCTAATTCAAGGTAGTGTCTCATTTGGGTTCTAAAATGGCCAATAGGAAAATACTTGCTAGAATGGCCAAATTTAAGACCATTTTCACCACCAAAAAGGATCAGGATGTCCATGCTCAACCTCAGATGCAACAAAATATAGATATTGTTGGATATTTTTTCTCTAAGCCTCTTTCATTGGATGATTCATACTCCTTAGACACCACGTCGTTCGATTGGTTCCCTGCTAAAATTGGTGCTAACACTAGCCCTTCCCCCATAACCCCTCCCTCCTCTACTAATACTAAACCATCGAGCTCTATTTTGGTTCTAACTAACATTGTGAAGGACCTGCATGAGGATATAAAAAGATGAGACAACCTATTAAAATGGCTCTTTGCAAACATGAATGTGGTCATTAAAAGATCAACCAACTGGATTTAGTGGCTAAGGCAAAGGCCAAGGCTAACACTTGGGTGGACAACTTGGATGAGGGCATAGTTTGGAGAATTGTCAATGATCTTGTTGGCATATTGGGGCTAGGGGCAGAAAGATTGATGATACAGACTCCAAGATCAAGATGCTAGGGACCAAACTTGAGCTGGGCCAAGAGGTCAAGAAAACCCAGGAGGCCCTTAAAATAAAATTGGGAAGGTAAACCTTGCTTGTAAGAACATGGATAGTAATCATAATGCCTCCCTATAGGCTATCCAGGATGAGATGGAAAGGAAAAGGGAAAAAAAAAGAAAACACATCAAGTCCCTAGCCATTGTCTTTGGCCCCACGTCATCTCTAGTGAAATCTACCCCTGACTTCATGTTGGTCTCCCCTAGCTCTAAGATTGGGTCAAGTAAAAAAGTTTTTTTTTTATAAAGTGCTTAGTTTGTGCCAAGTTGGCAAGAAGGCTACCCCCATATAGTAGACCATCTCTTTGTGTCTATGTTGGGTGGTTTTACTATATTTTTTCATTATTTCAATTCTTCTTTTTTTGCTATTCTTTTAGTGTATTTGTTGGATCTCTATTCACCCTACTTGTTTTTTCTTATTTTTTGGGTGGGGGAATATTTTATTTGTTGCACATCCCTCATGTGCTCTTGGTGTCTCTTTGCGGATAGGTAATGGTATGAGCCTATCTATATTTTATTAATGAAAATAATATAATTATCATGCATCTACAAACTGTAGCGTCGTAAATTGTACGCACTTGCTAGGGTGGTACAATTTCACACCTAGTTTAGCACCCGCCTTAGTGCATTTTGCATTTTGCATTGCATTTATCCTTTTGCACTTAATTAATCAAATTAATTAGGTCTAAGGTCCTATTTCATCATCCTTTGCATCATAAAGTTGGGCCCTTTCGCTAAAGCGTGCCCTTCGCATTTTATTCCTCCAATACATCACTCAATCAAAAACCCTAATTAAGTCCTATTTCGAACTTGGGGGCTTGATTTTGGGGTCAAAACATCTCGAAATCACCTGTAACTTCAGGATTCTCTCTAAAATTATCATATCCGACGGCCCTAAAAATTTGGTGAAAAGTTGTCAGGACCGTGGTGCCCGTAGTGCACATGGTCTCGGACATTTTTCCCGAAATTTTGGGAGCACGATCCAATCATAAAATAAAGCTTAACCCCAAGAAATTGGCGGGATATTCAATCTCTAGGTCAGCCAAAAGATGAATTTATGACCTAGGGTTTCCAACATAAGAGCTCTCTTTCTTCATTTGAAGGGATCCGATTTTTGGTTTTGAGGAACCTCATATGCAGCGAAAGAGAAGATCTTTGAAGACTTCAACAACATTCAACATCCTTCTATCAAGCATCTATCAAATTCATTCATCCACTTAGGGCTTGGAAGACATTGAAGAACAATAGGAATTTACCGACTGAAGATTGGCTTGTACTTCTCCCTTGAGGGTTGGGTATGATTTCATGTTGTTTTCATGTCTTTACATAAGCTTCAATACATCATTTATTTATGCTTTAGATCACATTGCATCTTGATTTAGAGCATTTACGTTATCATTTACAAGCAATTAGGGTTTACTTTCTAGGTTGCTCTAGTTTGCTTTCTTGCATTTTAGGACCTTGCACACACACTAGGTCTGCACACACAATACATTTTACAAAACAACTCGGCTATTCGTGGAGGTGGAAATCACTGAACCGGGGGTTTGACTAAGGCAAAACCCTATATAGCCGCCCATACACCCTTTTTCAGATATCATTGCAGGTTTTGAGATTCGGACGACACTGCGGGATACAGATCCGGAGAGAGAAGGTCGAGATAGCACTTTGTATCAGATTGCAGAGCAGAAGACTGGGACAGGGGCGCTGGGTGCCTTGGTCCTACCAGGACAGGGACGCTGGGTGCCCTGGTCCCTGGGACAGAGGCGCTGGGCGCCCTGGTCCTCCGGAAAGACAGCTTTCAGACAGCTTTCCGATAGTGTTTCAGAGTGCAGAACGACAGTTTCCGGTGCAGTTTTCAGGACAGTGGCGCCCGCGCTCCCGTCCTGAACATTTTCAGTCCGATTTTGACTCTGGGTACATATCTGCATTCTTATTTCATCCGTGTATTTACAGCTGTTCATTGTTTAATCTCAATTCTGCAATCTTGTTATTAGTTCATACTTGCATTTTGGGATTAAGGTTTGAACTTGCATTACTTGATCTTACAATTTCAACAAGGGAATAGAAATCCTAATAGATATCCCGTGGCTCTCTCTTTCACAAAAAGAAGTAGCCAATTGTGCGATATCTCTAGGCTCTTTCGTATTCCGTAATGTGTGTCAAAAGGTAGGATTAGGGCATGTTAACCTAGTCTCGCTTTTTCCCCTACACATTTTGGTGAACCCGACGTGAATCTATCATTGCTTCCTCTTGCATTTCATTTGTTAGATCTAGATCTAGATTTAGTGTGTTTTCATTTCATTTTCATTAAAAGAGAAAAAAAAAAAAAAAAGTGTGTTTCTTTGCATTGTGTGTTTAAATTTTATGCAATCTTTTCAAAATGTCAGATTTTTATTTGCAAAATGTTTATGCTTTTGATGATTATTATGAGTATAGCCAAGATGAATTAGATGAAGCTTTAGATGAGTTTTTAAACCCTAAGGATGCCAAACCTTCATTTTACCAAAAACTCATAAACCTTGTTACTATGCCATTTAGGTGTGATGAGAAAGATAAGTCGAATGATTCCTCTCAAGGATACATTCCTATCCACTCTTCCCCTGAATCTAGTAACATGGTTGTTTTCAATAATCCCCTCAATGAGGAGATGTCTCCTTTTGAATCAAAAGACAAACCTTTTAATCGATATGATCATGCTTTGTTGGATGATGCTCTTGATGACTTTGTGGCTTTGTCAAAATCTTTAAACAAGAACAAGACTTCTAAATTGGTTAACATGATAAACTTGAATGAACATAATAAGCCTCTCTTTGAAGTCTAAGGTGCTTATCCTTCTCCCAGCTTTCAAGTTCCTAAATCACCTCTCCTTACTGTCCAAGGACGGTATGATCATGATTCCTTTCGTACCCCGAATAAACCAATTATCACCGTACAAGGAAGAAAACCTATAAGTCCTTACAGTTATGCTAAGAAAATAACTAGAGAGAGTTATCATGCGGTTGCCCATACTTATCATACCAGAAATAATAGGCAACCTAATCCCCCTCCTGTTATTCCAGTTTCTCTTCCTAATCCTCAACCAATTCTTCCTCAAGCTCCCCGTATTTCGCAAGTTATGGGTAAGGAATATGATCTCATAGAACAACTTAAAGCTACCCCTGCTAAGATATCCCTTTGGGATTTGATTCAAACTTCTTCCGCTCATCATGGAATGTTACAAGATGCCTTGAAAGATTTGAATGTTCCTCCACCGAATACATCTAGTAATATAGCATCTTTGGTTAACTCTGTGATGAATCCTAAAGCTCAAATTGTGTTTACCCAAGATGAGTTGCCTACTAGTGAAATTCAACAACAATATGATCCCTTGATGATTGTGGTTATCATGAAAGACACTGCTATAAGACGAACACTAGTAGATAATGGCTCTAGCCTTAATGTGTGTAGTATTAATCTATTGCATAAGATGAATGTGGATACGTCTCTTATTGAGCCTGACTCTCGTCCCATTCGTGGCTTTGACAATGTGGCTAAGACTTCATTAGGTATCATCACCTTACCTCTCACAGTGGGACCTGTTACTTTGCCTACTCCTATCCATGTTATGTCGGGAAATTTAACATATAACTTGTTATTAGGGAGGCCTTGGATTCACAGCATGCAAGCTGTCCCCTCTACATTACATAGACAAGTTAAATTCGTTTATAACAATAAGACATATACTTTGATAGGTGATACTAATTTTCAAGCTTGTCTACAAACATCTAATTCCAAAGGAGATTCTTCTAAGCCATCCTCGTCTAGTGATGACTCTTTAAACAAGAAACCTATCGATGAGTCTTCGCTCTCTGATGATCAAAATTCTTTGGATGAGTCTGGAACTCCTGAAGAAGATCCTTCTTGACTTGGAATTACACATAAAAAGGATTTTGATCCTGAGAAGGTTCTCGCAGAAGATGATTGGGGATCTCTTGATTTTAACCCTACTTTTGTAGGTGAATATAAGGTTCCTTCTAGAGAACTTAAAGTTGAAAAGAAGGAAGAAGCTGAAAATCATAAAATTGAAAAGAAAGAAGAAGCTAAAAATCAATCAACCTTACCTGAATCTATGAGTAATAATTTTGTGGCCGCTTCTCAAACTTCTTCTCCTCACACCTCTAATTATGAAGAGTTTGATTCTTTGTCTTATGAAAAACCACCTTCTCTTCCTGAAATGGCTGATCGTTATGGTCGTGGTTTTTGCATTTTTGCTAAGCATGGGTATCATGGAAAAGGTTGTGGTGCTCATGAACAAGGGATAAGAGTTCCTCTAGAGACTAATTTTCACAATTATGCCTTTGGACTTGGCTATAATCCCTGCAGACGTACTAAAGCTTCTAAAAGACCATGCATTAGTGTTAATGCTATCTCTACATCTCTATCAATACAACACCCTGAGTATATTGATGGGGATCCTTCGAGTGATTGTGCTTTGGATATCTTCCCTACCGATGATGCTTTAGCTAAGTTCTTGGGAGCCTATGACACTCTTCCTCGTTATCATCACAATAGGGGACTCCCTTATTGTTTGAACACTGAAGCCTATTTTGGAAAAGAGATTGATAATGACGAGATTGTGAAAGAATTCCCTCAGTTAAAGGATACTCCTCAACAAAGTAATCTTCTCATAAGTGAAATGACTGATGTTAAGATGGACCCTTGCAATAAAGAGAAAGTTATTAAAATCAGAAAATGCTTGGATGAAGAGGAACAGAAACAATATGAAGAACTATTGCATGAATTCCCTGAGATCTTTTCTTGGACATATTCTAACATGCCTGGTATAGATCCTAAGATCGTTACTCATAATATTGTCTTAGTTCCTGATGCTAAGCCCATGAAACAAAAGATTCAAAAAATGAATCCTAAGGTGGCTCTGCTTGTTAAGGCTGAGATTGAAAAATTATTGGAGGCTGGATTTATCCGCCATATTGACTATTCCCCATGGATTTCAAATATTGTCGCTGTGGCTAAACCAGACAACAAAATAAGAATGTGTACTGACTTTCGGGATCTAAATAAGGCTTCTTTAAAAGATGATTTCCCTCTTCCAAACATTGACATGATAGTTGATTCTACGGCAGGACATGCCTTGTTATCCTTCATGGATGGTTTTTCAGGCTACAATCAAATTTTCATAAACCCTCAAGATCAATTCAAAACCGCTTTCACCACTCCTTGGGGTACGTTTTGTTGGATAATGATGCCTTTTGGACTTAAAAACGCCGGTGCAACTTATCAACGAGCGATGACCCTTATCTTTCATGATTATATGCATAAGATTTTAGAGGATTATGTTGATGATATTTTAGCCAAATCCTTTCTTCGCATGGATCATGTTAAAATCCTTCGTCAAATCTTTGAAAGAATTCGTAAGTATCACATGCGCTTGAATCCCCGAAAATGTGTTTTTGGTGTGGATAGTGGAAAACTATTAGGATTCATAGTTTCGCATCGTGGGATTGAGGTGGACACTAAGAAAATAGATGCTATTGTTAACATGCCACCTCCTAGAAATGTCTCTCAGCTTAAAAGCTTACAAGGAAAGATTCAAGCCATTCGTAGGTTCGTGTCTCAACTTGCGGATCATACCTTTCCTTTTACTCAACTTCTTAAAAAGGATATCACTTTTCAATGGAATGAGGATTGTCAGCAAGCATTTGAAGATTTAAAAGTGTATTTGGCTAGTCCTCCTATTCTTCAACCTGCCCAACCTTCTAAACCCTTCCTTCTGTATACAACTGCTTCTTCTCATGCTCTCGCAGCATTGTTAGCACAACATGATAAAGATGGTAAGGAATGTCCGGTTTATTACATAAGTCGTACCTTACTCGATTATGAGACCCGATATTCTGCGATAGAAAGACAATGCTTGGCCTTGGTGTTTGCAACTCAGAAATTAAGACATTATCTTTTAAATTCAGAAGTCCATGTCATGGTAAAGTTTGATCCTTTGAAGCATCTTTTCTCTAAAACTGATTTATCAGGACGTCTAGCTAAGTGGGTTATGATGTTAACTGAATTTGACCTTAAATTTGTTTCACAAAGAGCAATTAAAGGACAAGCGTTGACCGATCACTTAGTTGAGGTCCCTTCACCTTTCTCCTTCCCTAACCCTGAGTCTTTTCCTGATGACTTTATTCTTTCTATAGAGAAAGATGAAACTTGGGAGTTATACTTTGATGGCTCTAAGTGTCGTACGGGATCGGGGGCAGGTGTTGTTCTAATTTCTCCTACAAAGAAATCCATTCCCTTATCATATCGTCTAAATTTCCTGTGTACTAATAACATTGCTGAATATGAGGCTCTTATAGTGGGAATAAAAGCAGCCTTAGCTCTGAATATAAAACACATACATATCTATGGAGATTTGCAATTGATTATAAGACACGTAACAGGAATGTATCAAGCAAAACAAGACAAATTATCACAATATAAAGATCTTGCTATCTCTTTATTACAAAAATTCGATTCTTATACCATGGAACCCGTTCCTCGAAAAGATAATCGACATGCGGATGTAATGGCATGTGTGGCTTCTCTTGTATCTTTAGAGGACCTTGTGGTTGATCTTAAATTCATTATTCACAACCTTATTTCTCCAGCTATTGTAGACGATTCTAGCTTGGTAACATGTTGTGACTTTGTAGATTCAGATGAATGGTTCTCGCATATCGTAAGATATTTGACCGATGGTACCTTTCCTAATTCCGCTAATAGGAACACTAGGGCTAGAATCCGCAAGCTGTCTGCTAGATATATCATTCTTTCTAATGTTCTTTACCGAAGGGGTTATGATGGTATTCTCCTTCGCTGTCTTAACAAATCAGAAATCCCCATTGCTCTTGAAGAGGCACATTCAAGTGCCTGTGGGGGGCATTTTGGGGGCAAATCCTTGGTTCATAGATTGCTTCGTATGGGATACTATTGGCAAACTATGCAGAAGGATTCCTTTTCATTTGTTAAGAAATGTCATCAATGTCAACAACACAATAATTTGATTCATGCTCCTGCCCAAGAACTTCGTTCTCAAGTAGCTTCTTGGCCTTTCTCCGCATGGGGTTTGGATCTTATCGGAAAAATCTCTCCTCGTTCATCTCAAGGACACACCTTCATTATAACCGCAACAGATTACTTTACAAAGTGGGTAGAAGCTATTCCCCTTCACTCTACTACTGCCGAAGTGATTTGTCAATTTCTCCTAGAAAACATCATTTCTTGATTTGGGATACCTTCCACTATTATCTCAGATAATGGGACATCATTTAAGAACAAGGACGTGAAGAAATTCCTCGAGAAGTATTATATCAAACATCGATTTTCTACACCATACTATCCTCAGTCAAATGGTCAAGCCGAATCATCCAATAAAATAATTGAACAAATTCTTCGCAAAACCGTGAATAAGCATGGTAAGGATTGGAGTAACCAGCTAATCTATGCTCTTTGGGCCTACCGAACGAGTGTACGAATTGCTACGGGAACTACTCCTTATAATCTTGTTTATGGTGCTGACGCTATTATGCCTTTAGAATTAGAGATTCCATCACTTAGGGTTTCTCTCAAAGGTATAGTAGATGATGACTCTTATAGAGAACAACGACTTCAACAGCTTGAGATGCTTGATGAACAGCGTATAAATGCTCTTGAGCATATTCAAGCATATCACAAAACTCTACAACGAAGCTATAATGATAAGGTCATTCAACGTTCCTTCTCAGTAGGTGACTTAGTCCTTTATGAGAATCAGCACAATGTGAATGCCTTACCTGCAGAAAAGGGAAAATTTAGTCCTAATTGGCTTGGACCATATATCGTTATTGAGGATTATGGATCAGGTGCTTACAAAATAGCGGATGTAGACGGTATGCCTCTTAAAGAACCTATCAATGCTATGCACTTGCGTAGATATTATGCTTAATTCTTCGTTCTTCATCTATCTTCTTTTCAATTCTTCAACATTGGATAATATGTTAGTATCTCCTAATTAGAGCAAAATAGAATTAAATGTTATGTTGTTTAATCTATATTGCTTCATTCCTGACAAGCGCGTCTCTTTACTTTATAGTTTGTCTTGAATTCATTTATGTAAATTGTAAAAGATTTACATTTCCATTATGCTAGCATATTATACAGTGTCGTTATGTGTTAAGTAGAATCGTATCATGTTGTGTTTAAGTTCAAAATTAAATCACATTAGTTATATGATTCTTAGACTTAATGCATATTTCTTCCTTATCATCAATTTAGTACTTGATTAAATATTTTAATTAAGTCACACATGTATCAATTTAATTATGGAGCATTGAGAAATCAATCACATGGAAATTAAATTCTGAACATACATGTACATTTACCAAATGTATTAGATTTAATCAAAGCAAAATATACATTGTTTTAAGCATTAAAGATAACACATTTGAGGCAAAAGAGAAGCATGTATATATACATATATGTGTGGATCGTATACAAATATAGGTCACTGTATATCCAAAATGTGACCTCTCTTTTACATCATAAAATCATCTCCTATCCCTAGGACTAGTGGCTGGAGAGTGTCGACTGGACGCTCCCTCCTGATCTGGCTATTAAGGTGGACCCATGGGTGTGTAGCGCGATACAGACCGTGAGTGACTCCGAGAGGAACTCCTACGATCACTATCCATAAGGATCGCGCGATAGGTGGTGGCCTCGGCCTGAGCTGCTGCTAGATCTTGTCGCGCCTACTGAAGGTCCTCTGATAGGACTCTCTCTCTCTCCCTCCATATGTCTACCTGTACTCGGAATGGGGAAAACAAGTCCTCATGACGACCCGCGTTCCCCTGAGGCCTATAGGCAATCTGTGAGGAACTGGGGATCTGTGCTATCATGGAAATGTCTGTCATTGCCTGCTGAATCAGGGAACACCATTCCTGCACATTAGCTGTGGCAGTCGAACAGATTTTTGTTAGTACCATTCTATATCATCAAAACATCAATCAATCAATATAAACCTACTATACCTGGATCTCCCTCACGCCAGTAGGGATCATGATATGGTAGCATCTGTGCCTGGGAACCGCTAGGCTCCCCTCGCTCGAATAATTTGTGCACGACGGGTGTAGGCTGGACGATACTAGGAATAGGTCTCCGTATCGCCTCATGTTCCCCCTGTTGGGGAATAAGAGGTGGATCCAGAGCTATGGTATCATCTCCTGAATGGTGGGGAGCTGCATCCGACTCCTCCTCATCATCTCTATCCTCCTCCTCATTGTCCTCCTCATCATCCTCATCCTCGTCCTCATCCGCATCATCACCTGCATCCTCCTCGTCCTCCTCTCTATCTGTATCCTCCTCCTCCTCCTCCTCGGCACTGGGCTGATCGCCTGCAGGTGGATCAGGATCTCCCACCTCCTCATGACCCTCTCCCTCCTCTGGCTCCTCTGACCTGGATCCCTAGTCCTCGTCTCGGTCTCCATGTCTCCATGGGCCTGGATAGCCTGTCGGATGATCTGGTGGAAAGATAGGACTTGGATATGATCTCATAAACCATGAGACGTACCTGCGCTGTGCTCCAGGCTCTGCAGAATAATCAGTGACTACATCCTGATCTGATCCCTCTAAGTCTGTAGTCTCGATGTCATCTATCGTCGGTCTCGCTACTGCTCTAGGTCTGGGAAGGACCCGTGAGTATCGAGTATAGATGGGCACATCGGCTGGAACACACTGCTCTAGCCCAAACTGCCTCCGTACTCGGTCGAAGTAGAATGGGACTATGATGTGTGAATATCGTCCCCGCAGTAGGCGGTTCCTCTGTAGGCATGCTAACTGTCTCTCCATCCCATCCCATCTATGCATCCGTAGGTACGGTCTCCACACTGTCACCTCGGCTGTCAGTCTGTCAAAAACCACTCTCCAATATAACAAATCTCCAAATCTCCACTCGCTGGTAAGTGGATAAGCAAACACCCTAGGTCACTTGCTCGCTGTACTCAGCAGAAAGCCGACGGGCCTGGTGCATGTGAAGTGCTCTAAAATCCACACCTGCAGAAGTGTGCATGTCATTAAACTGAAACCCTATCCGAATACGTACTCCTCAAGGTCGTGATAGAGATGTGCAAGCATACTCCGACCCCAAGCATACACTCTCCTATGTCTCTCCATCGCTCTGATACACCATGTGAGACCCCCATGCATGTGCGTCCCTCACCCATTAGGGCAGACGGCTAGTGCTATGATGGCGATCATAAGGTGTCTCAGAAGGGGTACCTCCCCTGTAGGATGTAAGAGCCAGCTGACCATGATGCGACCTCTCGTCTCGCTTGGCATGACTCTCCCTATGCAATACACCTGCTCTCTCTGATGATCCTCCACTGACCGATCGGTCGCGTATGTAACAATCACTCCTCTAGTAGGAAGACGAAGTATACGGTACACATCCTCGAGTGTGACCATCAACTCTCCTACTGGAAGGTGAAAAGTGCATGTGTCAGGATCCCATCACTCCATCAATGCCATCAGCATCGCAGGATGGAACCGAATGGCTAGCATGAGGATCACATACCACAATCCCACAATCGATAGTGTGTCTCTCTCTGCCTGAGTCAGCCGCGGAATCTGATCTCGCAAACTGTGAAGAATATGTCCCGCTGTATGCTCTCTCATGTACGGGAGACCCTGCAACACAAAAACATAATCGTAATCAGTACTCGATCATCAAAATCATTAATGCAAACTATCGAACATCGTATGCCAGCCTTGAAACCCCTCGCCAAGCCCTGATTGGGGACCATGGCGCCCTGTCAGGGACCATGGCGCCCTGAGGGGACCATGGCACCCTGAAGGGACCATGGCACCCCTGAGGGGACCATGGCGCCCTGAGGGGACCAGGGCGCCCCACAGGGACCATGGCGCCCTGGGTGGGCCCCGGTCAGCCTTCAAGGCCCGCATACGATCATAAAAGAGTCAAAATGCAAAAAAATTAAAAGTCAAACATTCAGTCAACTCACCTTGTCCAGTGGCTCGTCGTCGATCATGGCCTGGCGCAGGATCTTGATCCTCGTGGGACGCTCCGGTCATCGTGAAGGCATGATGATGGCTATGTGGGCTCCGCTGCACTGAATAGTATTCTGAAATCAACAAAGTGACAAATGTAAGTGTCACTTTCAAAGTATATACTCTCATTTGTTTATCTTCACTTTTGAAACCCTAATTTTCCTCTATCATTCATTTTATCATAACTTGGGTTTGGGAGATGCGATTTTCGAGCCGTTTGTTGCGTTGGAATCGTATTTTCCTTCCCCTACTCTCGGGATGTTCCAAAAAGTGCTCTAATGAAGCCTATTTAGTGAACACCCCTCATCAATACTCTCTTACACAATTTGTCACAAGTAAACATGCTACCCTATTTCACCTCCCTAATAAGCAAGCCGAAATAGGGGGGGCATATAGCTACTCACAGATTTCATCACTTTCCCTAGTAAGCATTAGGTGATTTTGTGATCTAACGTGTGTTTTGTAGGGTGCGGTTCCTAACTGTGTACTGCAGATATCGTTGGGGGCTTCTTCCGACAACTTATGGATATATCCTTTTTCAAATGATGTTTACTTTTCTATACTTTAGCTTGCATATGCATGTAGTACTCATATGACTGCTAAAGTGGGGGCTAAATGTAGCGTCATAAATTGTACGCACTTGCTAGGGTGGTACAATTTCACACCTAGTTTAGCACCCGCCTTAGTGCATTTTGCATTTTGCATTGCATTTCTCCTTTAGCACTTAATTAATCAAATTAATTAGGTCTAAGGTCCTATTTCATCGTCCTTTGCATCATAAAGTTGGGCCCTTTCGCTAAAGCGTGCCCTTTGCATTTTATTCCTCCAATACATCACTCAATCAAAAACCCTAATTAAGTCCTATTTCGAACTTGGGGGCTTGATTTTGGGGTCAAAACATCTCGAAATCACCTGTAACTTCGGGATTCTCTCTAAAATTATCATATCCGACGGCCCTGAAAATTTGGTGAAAAGTTGTCGGGACCGTGGCGCCTGGAGTGCACATGGTCCCGGACATTTTTCCCGAAATTTTGGGAGCACGATCCAATCATAAAATAAAGCTTAACCCCAAGAAATTGGTGGGATATTCAATCTCTAGGTCAGCCAAAAGACGAATTTACGACCTAGGGTTTCCTACATAAGAGCTCTCTTTCTTCATTTGAAGGGATCTAATTTTTGGTTTTGAGGAACCTCATATGCAGCGAAAGAGCAGATCTTTGAAGACTTCAACAACATTCAACATCCTTCTATCAAGCATCTATCAAATTCATTCATCCACTTAGGGCTTGGAAGACATTGAAGAACAATAGGAGATTACCGACTGAAGATTGGCTTGTACTCCTCCCTTGAGGGTTGGGTATGATTTCATGTTGTTTTCATGTCTTTACATAAGCTTCAATACATCATTTATTCATGCTTTAGATCACATTGCATCTTGATTTAGAGCATTTACGTTATCATTTACAAGCAATTAGGGTTTACTTTCTAGGTTGCTCTAGTTTGCTTTCTTGCATTTTAGGACCTTGCACACACACTAGGTCTGCACACACAATACATTTTACAAAACAACTCGGCTATTCGTGGAGGTGGAAATCACTGAAGCGGGGGTTTGACTAAGGCAAAACCCTATATAGCCGCCCATACACCCTGTTTCAGATATCATTGCAGGTTTCGGGATTCGGACGACGCCGCGGGATACAGATCCGGAGAGAGAAGGTCGAGACAGCACTCTGTATCAAATTGCAGAGCAGAAGACTGGCACAGGGGCGCTGGGCGCCCTGGTCCCTGGGACAGAGGCGCTGGGTGCCCTGGTCCTCCGGACAGACAGCTTTCAGATAGCTTTCTGACAGTGTTTTAGAGTGTAGAACGACAGTTTCCGGTGCAGTTTTCAGGATAGTGGCGCCTGCGCTCCCGTCCCGAACATTTTCAGTCCGATTTTGACTCTAGGTACATATCTGCATTCTTATTTCATCTGTGTATTTACAGCTGTTCATTGTTTAATCTCAATTCTGCAATCTTGTTATTAGTTCATACTTGCATTTTGGGATTAGGGTTTGAACTTGCATTACTTGATCTTACAATTTCAACAAGGGAATAGAAATCCTAATAGATATCCCATGGCTCTCTCTTTCACAAAAAGAAGTAGCCAATTGTGCGATATCTCTAGGCTCTTTCGTATTCCGTAATGTGTGTCAAAAGGTAGGATTAGGGCATGTTAACCTAGTCTCACTTTTTCCCCTACACACAAACAAAATAAAAGTGTGGAGCACAATGTTGAACAATGAAGGGAACCTATGAGGAGAAACCCTAGAGTTTCTTCTTATGTAAGAGTTAGGGGAATACTAGGGTGGGCTTATTAAGGGTGATAAGGTTTTTTTTGAGTTTGTTGTTTGGGGATTCTTGCCTATTGGGGATGTTACTTTGTTTGTTGTTGATGGTATTTAGGTGGATGAGGAGGCTCTCTAGAGTGAATCAGACGATGAGCTACTATTAGATATACTCAATTAAGCTAAGTATCAAAATACCCACTTTGTCAAGTGTTAAAATTTCCGCTATGTCCTTGCACCTACTTTTTTCATGTTCTTTCCCCCTCTTATGATTTTGTTTTTACCTCTTCATGGGTTAGATTTGGTTGAGGAGTCTTGTGTTGAGGTAGTCATTGGGGGCTAGAAGGGCTCTACTTTACAGACTTTTTTTTGAGGTTGTGGACGACGACATTGATCCTCCTTAGATGCCTATTTATTAATGCAAGTTAGATGTTGGGTCCTCTTCTCATTTAACTAAAGTTATTTATATTGTAAAGCAATTTTTGGTGTTGTTCCCTATTGTTGGGTACATAAGGGTTTTTTTTCCTCTACCTAGTATTGGTTTGGGTTTCACCAAATTATTTCCTTCACCTATGCAAACCCTCAATTCTTAGAGTGTCTTCTCCTTCCAATACCACTGAATGTAATTTCTAAAGGATCTCTTCTTTGGATTATTTTCACTCTACTCTTTATTAGATCCTTGGGCTTGCAAAACTTCTTCTAGGTTGCAGTCTTCACTCATTGGGAGGTTTCTTGGTCACAAGCCAAACATTGACTCTATCTATAGGAGCCCATTTAATAGATGGAATGGTTCAGACAAAATGTGTAATCTTTGTTGAACATATTTCTCATATTCTCCTTCAAATTATATGAGGGATTCTCTTGCGTTCTTTAGGGTGGTCCTTGGTTTTCTGGTAAGAATTCTCTTCACCTTCAAAGATGGTCTATTGATTTTAATGCTAGTAAATTTAATTTGACCATTATATGAGTTAAATTTTCATAACTCCCATTGGAATTCTAGAATTAACGTATCATCCAACGAGTTGGTGATGCAATTGGCCAGTTCATTTATATTAATGATATCACAAAATCTAGAAGTTGTTTTCTTTTTACTATAATTTGTTTGTGTTGACATTGATTCAAAGTTACTCAACAAAGTTACATTGATCTATATATTGGTTTTTGGGATTACGGACTCTTTTTTCAAACCCCTCATAAGTTCCACTTCCATAGTGATGGGATTTCCTCTTGGTTTTGTCAAGAAGATTTTGATTCTATGCTCTTTTGAGAGCATCAAGAATAAGGGTTTTCCTCTACCTCATATAAAAGAGGATTAATACAATTCTTATCCTTGACATAATTATGGATGAAAGTAGTATTTTGACTACCCTCCTAAAGCCAAGTGATGCAATATTTTTGTTTCCAAAAAATATCTTCACAAAGCTCCCATTCATGAAGTCATTTCAATAAAGAAGACTCCTTTCGAAGGTGATCCATGGTCATACCATAATCTGTAATAAGAGAAGTAACATTATTCAACTGAGATTGAATCTGGCTTCGTCTATATAAATATATTCCAAAATCTAGAACTGTGCCACCTTCTGAGTTGGAATTTTATAAATTGGAGTAACTTGGAGAATTAGTAATTGGAATTACCACATGGAGGTTTTTCCAAATTCCACCATTATGACATGTGTTCATAGAGAGCATGATCTTGTAGCCACATTAATTGAAATTTAAAAAAACACATGATTCTTCATAGGAAAAAGAGAAGAATCGAATCCAAATTTTCAAAAGTTGTGAGACACTTATCACTAATGTAATAAGAAGAAAAAAAAATGATCTCATCTTTTAGAAATTTATTCCAAAGAATGACAATTACTCGAGTAAAAGAGGCATCAATAGGATTAACATCCACAAGATTGAGAAATGAAATATTGTTTTTAAAAAGGATAAAAGATTGATCTAGTCAACTAAGACCTCTAATAATGTCTTCAAGAGAAAGAATAGAATTAAAGTCTTCATCCAAAATCCATAGAAGAGAAACAAATAAAGTGTGCAAAAGATATAAATTAGACCATAACTTAAGCTTATTGTAAAAATATGTTGGTGCATTAATGTCAGAAAGAAGAATAAGATCAATAGAAGAAAAATATTTGTCCACCAAGGATAGTGAGTGCTTGGAAGAAATGAAAAATATAGAAGTAAGTTGATGAGGTCACTCCTCCTTTTCCCCCTATCACCCCCACATACTAACATTAGCATCCCTTTGACAAAGTGTAAGAAAGACTTCATATATCATCCATGGAAATTTTAGTCCCCCGAAGGAACAAAATAACCATCTCATGATGTTGAACAAGATTGAAAAAAAATATTTGATAAGAGGTGCTACCCAAATCCTTGCATTCCATGAAAGGATAATCATTAGTGAGAGTCAGTGAAATGCAAGTCCAGAGGATGAACATCATCCAATTCTACTAAAGCTTCACCCAAAAACTTTACTTTATTTTGATAACTTTTCCTCCCAACCTTGCTATTCTTGTCCAAAGTATCTTTTTTGAGATTCTACTACTAAAGACCCAAAGGAAGAGGAATATTTTTCTTGAGATTCTCATTTGCATGAACCATCCTACAACCATTAGGTAAAGTATAAGTAGGGTAACTAAAGGGAACAACTGCAAAATAAGCAATAGATCAATTTGAAGGAATCCACCAAGTCATATTTGGAAGGAACAGACATTTTATGATTAGTAGCCCAATAATAGAATGCACACTAGAAGGAGTCAGGACTTCCTTAGATACATCAACAACAAAAGAAGAAGGACGCAAAGTAGAAATTTCTAAAATTTTGCCTAGCACATTTAAATTCATGTCATAAAACGTTTCTAAAACATCAAATATATTATTAAAATATCCTTTAGATAAACCTTTCTTCTTTCAAGCAACTTTTTTCACTTTATTCAAATCTCTTACAAGAATAAACTTAGTAGACTTCGTACGCATATTAGACACTAGTTTGTTGCCCTTTACCATAGACATATACTTGGAAGACATAGAATATAAGGGACAAACATCAGAGGCCCTCTTAAAACAATTCCATACGAGATTCTCATAAACTTGGGAAAGCTAACACCAATTTAAGGAAGAGCTTCACAATCCAAGTGTTGAAACCAATGCAAGCTGCTTAGTTCGATCTCAATAGACTTTTGCAAGGGGTTATTAAGATCAGTATCCCCATAGATACGAGGATAAGAAGGAACCTTATGGATTTTTTATTTTTTTCAAATTTCATAAAAGTGAGGCATTTATAATAAGAGGCTAGTTTTTATACTAAACATTATACAAAAATAATTGAAATTGAATTCAAATCATTATGTTTCTTTTTTAAAAATAGTAATATGAATTAAGTGAAATATTATGTTTTCATAATTGATATTTAAATTTTTGATATTAATTTATATCACTATTATTCTCATACTAAAAATAGATAATGATGTATGATCTAAAATGTTGATCTTCAAAACTATTCTGCATAATTTAATTCACAAAAATTAATTACAAAATATATTAGGTGGTCGATATTGTATTCTTGAATTCTTACATCTTAGATTTCAAAATGAGACACGTGTGTGCGTGCACACACACACACATGAGATATATGATATCATGTCGTTTATAATTATAGTGAACATCAAATAGAGATTGTAAGTAACATGAAGAGATAGGTATATTCTTAAGATAAGATAAAATAGATTTTATATAAATTAAGAGAAGGGTATATTTTAAGAAATAATCTCAAGAACTTTTTATAAACTCTAAACAATTTTATTATAAAGAGACATAGAATTTGAGATGTTCTTTTTATGGTTATTGGAAAATGAATTTCTAGAGTGGATGATATTATTTTTTTCTAAATGCCATTTTTTTAAGGATAAGTAATTGTTTCATTAGTGATTTAATTGGTTGGATCATTATATCATAATAACTTTTTTATCATAGAAAGGTCAGTCAAAAAATAAAAGATTTAAATTTTGAAATAGACAAGTTGAATTGAACTATCTATTGATAATTATTGATGGAAATTTAAATGATATATAATACCAAGTAATTAATAAATCTTTAAATAAAAATCTAACAATGTACTAAGAAAATAAAATAAGGTACTATAATTACATATTTACAATAAAAAAAAAAACATTTTTTATTTTTTACTTCATATACAAATTTACCCCTTACACATACATTTTACGTATTAAATTAAAAATAATAAAAATAAAACATGTACAATTAGGCACTAAAATAGTTAAAATCAAGGAATTTTCTATATTACGCCTCGCGATGTTTACATCATAGAAACACCAACGATTTCTGGCTCCCCTTATGCTTATTAAATTTTGTGTCCCTACACTAACAGAAAACTTACTCCATATACTAACAAAACAAACAGAAAACTTACTCCATATACTAACAAAACACTCTATACAATGCTATATACTTTTATCTATTCCCTCTTATACACCGATCGAGAGCTAAAATTACAACATCATACAAATGGAAGGCTCTCTTTCTCACCCTCTTATTGAAGATCGATATTCCAATCACAATAGAGAATCCCAAACAATAACTCAATCCAAGTCCGATTGCCCATCCTATCATTTCACCATCTGAGTTCTCTGCTTCACCACTTCTCTCAATACTTGTGCAGTTGCCATAGCCAGAAGAGTTGTTGCAGACGGTTACATTGGTAAATGGAATCCCACTTAGCTTAGGATTGCCCAAGTAGGACGACTCCCCAAACGTTAGAAACTGCCCCCCGTGGGGTAAGATAGATTTAAGAACTGCAAATAACTCAGCAACTGAAGTTCTAATGGAATGTTGCCATTCAGCCTGTTTAGCGAGAGGTCCAAAGACTCTAGCTGATCCATGCGTCCCAATGTTTTTGGGATTCGGCCACTGAGATCATTCCTTGAAAGGTTAAGGGCTATCAAGCCTTGAAGAGATCCCATTTCGGGAGGAATGCTCCCAGATAAGTTGTTGTTTGAAAGATCAATACATTTAAGAATGAAAAGAACTTTCACAAATTCAACATCCCAACCTTCCCAGGAAATTTTAATCTGATTTGTATATGTAGCACCAATTGAAGTGTATTCTTCGAGATAGTCTGGATTACTTTGCGATGCATTGACCATTGCGAGCAAATTTGTAAGGTTTCTTGGAATGGGTCCTGAAAGGTTGTTGCCAGAAAGATCCAGAATTTGAAGATTCGGAAGGCCAATTACCTGGCGTGGGGAAGGGTGCCTTCCAAATCATTATTTCCCAAATCCAATACTTGCAGAGATCAGCCTTCTGAAATGGATGAGGGAATAACTCCTCTCAAATGATTACCATTGAGCTTCAATGTATGAATCTTTGTAATGTTGCCCCACTCTGCTGGCATACCTTCCAGATGATTCTCTGCCAAATCTAGAACACTAAGAGAAGAACAATTCCTGGTTAAATGAGGAGGAATGACACTGCTCAGCGTATTTTTTGAAAGGTCAAGAACCTGCAAATATGGAGTGCAAATAGAATCTGGAATCGCTCCGCTGAGATTATTCCGCGACAAGGATAAGAACCTTGCATTTTCAAGATACGCACCGATGCGACTAGGAATAGAACCATTAAACTGATTCATCGACAGATCCAGCAGATAAGCTCCAGCGAGAGGAAGAGGACGAGCACCTTTTAAGCTATTATTGTGCAAATCTAGATAGCCAAAATACTTGGGTAAGGTTACTCTAGATGGCAATGACCCTGTTAATTGATTACAACTAAGGTTCAAACTATAACGGCTGGGTAAGTTCCATATCCAAGATGGAATATTGTTTGGATACTGTTAGCAGATAGGTCCAGAATTTCCAAGTTATATTGGGTCACAAGGAAGGATGGAATTCTATCTAAATTGCAAGAACCTAGTCCCAAAGAGGAAAGCTTAAACTGCGGAATCCATGTTGAGTCAATGTTTACAGTTAAGTGATTGTAAGAAAGATACAGCCACCCTTAAACAGCACACACTAAGCGTTGACCGCTTAGTATGGCAGGTGTGGGCCCATTCCCTTTGCCACCATCCGTTGCCGTTTGTCCCGTTTCCGTTAGCATTCAAATTCTCAAATTTCTCCCGCCCAGTAAGTATAGTGAATTCAGTACGTGTTTGCTAATAGCCTCTGGGCAATTTTTATTTCCTAGCATTCTTTCAGCTTGTACCAAAATGGGAGCTATGTGGTGAGCTGGCACGGTTGCAAATGCTCTGACAAACGTATGCAAACTGTGGAAGCACGGACAAGCCGTTGAATTTTAAATAATATATTTATTATTGATGGTCTCTTACTTTTTATCTAAAATTAAAATATAATATATATATATATAATTTTTAAAATAAATAAATAAATATGATGTTCTAGAGAACATAATATATCTTGAGATGGTATCATTTTTTGAAATTTTTTAATTATTAAAGAAAATGTTAATTTTTGAAATATAATTTAATATTTTTATTTAAAATTTAAATAAAAACATTAAATGCATTAAAAATTTATGTCACTTTCATGTACTTCAAGTTTAAAAGTTAGACCAAAGGCTAGTGCTATTCATTTCTTTTATCATGATGTGTCACAGTACTTGGATTTCACCTAGTTGAATGTCCTTAATTTTAAATCAAGTTTTAGTTGATGTAACTCTAATTCCTTAAATGATAACAATTAAGGTATTATACATTTTTAACATACTAATTCATAAAACATAACAAATTCCCTTACTCATATAAAGGGCTTGTTGCAATTGAACACTTGATTAAACAAATAATTTTATTGGTCACATCACATGTCAAATTAAAGATAATAAATCCCTAAGGCATGCTAATTTATTTTAATTAGATTTACAGAGCCTAATCATCCTTAATTATGCACTATATTGAACCATTTAATAAACTAATTTAATGAAGCATAAATTCAAGGATGATAGAAACATAATGTGTGCAACTTTGATTTAATTGGGTTTATGATTGAGGGCATATTTATTATGAAAATATTCCTAGTAAGCTCTATAACCAATTATAGATTGTCTCTAAGTTGATAAAAAATGGCTCTATAAACTTATAAATAATAATAGTGACTGTAACGTGTTAATATGTAATGAGTTCTTAAAATATCCATTTAAATATACAAATAATTTAAATATTCCATAAGAAATAGTGAGAAACCACATGTGAGTGAATTGGAGCAACAAATTATGAACCAATTTTGAGGGTTTGGTAAATCATTAGCATAATCACCATGAATTTGATGAAAAATATAATTGAGAAATAAACTAGCAATGGTTAGGAAAAATTCCAAGAAAAGGTGCACAAAAAGGCAAGAAGAATCTTTCTAATTTGAACAACTCCATAGGAAGAAGTACACTTATACAAAAATAATACATGAATATCATGAGTGGCAAAAAGGAAAGAAAAGAATGTCATTTTTTTTTAATAATCAATCATATCTCAACAAATTTTTTTTTTAATAATGTCCATGAAAATAGTTCTTGAAACAGACTAATGAATCTTTCACCTTTCAAGAAAGGAAATCAACGTTAAGAGAAGCAAGTGAGGCTAGGGAAAATTAACAATAATTCTATTCCATCAATCAAGATCCTCATCTAATAATTTGTGCCTAGAGAATGATATTCATATTTCATTTGGTTTGCTCTTGACTAGAGAATGAAATTCATCTTTCATTTAGTTTGCTGAAATTATAAATTTTATTGGCTCCTATCTTGAAAAAGGAAAATGAAAAATTAAATTGAAAATCAAATAGGAGAATCCTATACACTGAAATTCCTCTCAAGAGGATTCTTTCTAGTAGAATTATCTAATAAAATGGAAAGGGATAATGACCTTAATGGAGGGCCAAGGATGTCAAATGGTGTAGGCCTCTTCTTGAAAAATTATCAATTGTTTTGACTTATTAGATCTTAAAATCCAATAAATTTCAATATATTTAGAATTTATAGTCTTCTTCAAGAATAGTGGTAATGCACAATCTTGGAGTAGATTGACATTTCACTTTAAAAAAATTGAAATCTTAGATGAATTAATTGTGTAGGGAGATTCAAGGATTTATGCACGGGTATGTATAAGGAGAGATTTGTCCAAATGCTAATCAAATGTATAATTTAATATAGCTAGATATAATTAGTTTATAGGAAGTTAGGTTAAACCAATCTTTTGTACATGCATTATAAATAAAAAATTCATTACAGAAAAAATAATAGATAGAATATCTCACAAATTTTTTAATGAAATGATACAGAAAAGAATTAGGCAAGCCTAAGGAATCAAAAATCAACACAACACAAATATTAAAGGAAATGATGAGATTATAAATATCCTAAATAAACTATTTGATTCATAAAGTAGTGCCTTCAAATCAATTAGCATTGAGATTGTTAAAAGTTGATTTCTTATTCTTCTTTGGATAATAAAGATGAAAATTTCTCTTTCTTCATATATATTGAAGAATGAAATTGTCCTCCTCTTTCTTTATTGGTAGAGAACAAGAGTTATCATAAGAGCCAAGGACTAAGGGGTATCCAAATTCACCCAAGGCACGATCTCGACCTCATCCTATTTCAAGATGTTGGAGCCATGCACTTAGCAAGACTTGATCCTTGATGGGTTCATTAAGAACCATTCGACTTCACCAACAATTCAAGGGCCCATTGACTATAGTTAATAATTTCAATCCTTTTCTTCATAAGAAACATCTATTTAATATAATCGAGTCAAAGTTGCACAGATAACATCCATTTTCTTCTTAAATTGATCAAATTGCTTCACTAATATATTGAAGATTTAAAAGTATAAGTAGTAGTGGCATGAGAAGCATGGGTGGAATATTTTTGTTTACTCGAGATGCATTTAAATTGTTGCTTTTGGAAGCCTTGTAATTTAATTAATTTGTGTTTTTGTTATCATCTCATTCTCCAAGATTTTTAATGGAGGATTTGTAAGAAAATTAAATTGAGGTTGTGGAAACCCCACAAGGAAAGGTTCAATTTAGTTTCAGAGCAAAATTTGAACTATAATGTTGCTTGATTGTTACAAAATAGTAATTTAGGTTACATATAATTGGGTTGAATGGTAAGAAACAGTCCTTATGATAAGAAAAAGAACTTGCATTGTTATTACAAATGAACAAAATTGTCTTTTAGACCTATTAGGTAGGTCATGATGGCAAAACATGGGAGAGTGTTTGTTTTGCTCAAGAAGAAATGGAGCAAGTGGGTATCCATGGTATCATTTAGAAATATGGATAATACAATGTTGTTTCGAGGGTATCTTTCAAAATTGCAAAGTATTGTAAAGCTATTAATAAGCTCAAAAACTATCTGCCCATGGCTTGTCCAATGCAATCTTTTATAGAACTTGGTGGATATAAATGAAATCTTTTGTTAGTATCCCATTCACGACATTCCATGAGAAGATATTTCTATTTCTCTGAGGCATTTTGTCAAACAGATCAGGTGCCTTTCCTATGCTTATAGATTTTGCATATCCTGCAATCATGGCCTTTTGTCAATCAGTTCATGTCCCTCATCTTTGCTTAAACATTTTGCACGGATATTTAAAAGGGCAGTCAAGATAGTTGCAACTAAAGGATCTGAATAAATTCTTGTGATGGATGTCCATCCCCTATTCCAAAGCTCCCATTTTCGCAGAGGCTGAGAGGAAGCTGGCAAAGGTTGCGATGTCTGGCTTTACACCTGCCCATCTCATTTGGTTGAAATCATCTTAATCCTTTTCAAGAAATAGATCTTCTCCATACCCTGCAATCACAGCATTTCGTGAGATCATATTTCTTCAAGGCATTCTGTAAAACCATTCACGTACCTTGTCTATGCTTCCACATTTTGATTGAATCTCTACCATAGCATTTCCAACTATGATATTTGATAATTATTGGGCTGTGTTGTGCTGGGCTGTAAAAATCCTTGACCATTTCATGACAGCAGTGATATAAATGGGAATCATTGGGCGGGAATAAAGTTTGAATTCAAACATTAACGGTGCTAAACAAGACTCGATGGAATGGATTTGGGAGAAGCTATGGGCCCACACCAGCCACCTCCTCTCCACGTGTAGCAATTGAATCTGTGCCAGGAAGTTTTCTTTAAGGGAGAGGGCATGCAATTGCAGGGGAAGTGAAATCGAGGAGAAGATTTCTTTCAGGGAGGAGGCATGCAATTGCAGGGGAAGTGAAGCAACATAATATTGTTATGTTTGCAAATGCAACTCTGCCACATGAAAGCATAGCTTCCATTGTTTTGGAAACTAAAATTCTTATTATCTTTACTATGAAAGAAAAGAGATGATCAGAAATCATGGGAGAAGAATGATGAATATATCGCTAACTGTGGTTAAGTGTTGTTGTGTGAAGAGTGTCGTGTATGCAAAGAGCCACATCAACACAGTAACATTTTTGTCATTTTCAATGGGTGGAAAAGTCATGTGAACGTAAGGCACAACAAATTCGAGGGTCGTGGAGTGATATTTCCAATTTGAATGTGATGGGTATCGTGTAAAACAAGAATATGGTGTGTCAATATGGAAAATTAACTATGTAAATTGTGACTATATGTTTTTTATTCTAATTATTTCCAACATTGACCGATAATTTTTTATTAAACTTAAATCTCGTGCATTTTATTTCCACAAATATTTGTATCAACCAAGAAAAGATTTCACATAAAATTGAGATCGCTGGAAAACATAGACCAGATCATACGACTCACACAAAAATAGAACATACTACAAAAATATAAGAATAATAAAGAAATCAGGGGCACAAACTAAATTTTCGGAGTTGAGATATTTTCAAGCAAAGCATTTTTTCTAAAATCTATGTTGAATATCAAGCAACATTTTTAATTGTGGTTTATTCATGTGATCTTTGAACACTAAGATATATTTGATAACAAGTTAAATTATATAAAATTTAATTATATATCTGAATAATTTTGTATAAAGTTTAACTGTTTATCATTATAAAAATTATATAGGTAATAGAGTTTTGATAAAAAATAATTTTATTTTATGATTAAAAAATTAAATATTATTAGATAGTAATCAAATTCAAGTTTCTAATATATTTTTAAAAACAAGTTTGTGAATTTCATATATTAAAAAAAAAATCGCACATAGAGTAGAAACATCATTTTTATCGAAACTCATCCAAGAATTGGCAACAAAATTATAAATTGCTTTTTTTTTAATTTTTTCTTTAATTTTCCTAAAGTTTATATTTATCCATATTGAAATAGAAAAGATTGTATTAGGCCTAATTTGATTAGGTTATCTTTTATGTGTTGATTAGTATATGTCCTACATAATTTTACATCGAATTTCAATGATTTTATCCTAATTTGATTCAATCTCCATGCATCTCAAAGGTATGAACATAATCAATAATCTCCACCATTAGTTAGCATGATTTTTTCATAGTCCATGAAGAATTGATATTATTACTTTTCATTTTAACAATGCATATTTATGAATCGACGGTTTGATTTTAAGTGAGTGTGATCCAAAATTTTCATTGAAAATAAAAACCACAATTAAAAACAAAAGTAATCATATCGAATCTCCACCATTCATCACTCTAGATTAGACCCACAAATGCATAATTCACGTAGGTCACTTGCGTGCATGCATATTTGAACCTAACAGTTCAAAATTGGATTGATAATTTCATCCCTTTTTTACCATTATTATTAAATTAAAGTCTAATTTATTCCACATTACAACCTAGGTTAGTGTTTGTAAGGACTAATTTCACTTCATTTAAATTATCATGAGATAATCAAAATAATATTTACATGAAAACATAATATAAAGATCATGTAACATCCTAGTAAGGGCATCATTAGCTTGCAACATCATTCTAGGTGTCCTACATACTTGCTTAATGTCTTTAATCCTCGTGCATCACCATTGTAGATAATTATTTTTATTTATTTGTTTAATCTAGATTTATAGAAATAACGTTTTTTCTTATAATAAAACTAGCTAATGATCTTAATATCCATAAAACGTTTTAAAAAAAATACAATTGATTTTTTTTCTCTCTTAAATGTTAAACATAATCTAACTTCTCATACATATTGCACAACTCATCATATCCAACCATATTTCATATACTTAATATAAAATATAAACTCAAGTTATTGAAAAATTATTGTTTGTATAAAAATGTGTTTACCAAATTTATTCAAGTGGTTTGTCAATCAAACTCTCAGATCAAATTTATGACCTCTAGAACTTGGGTCTCTTGAAATGGGAAATATAAAAATGTATTGGAATATAAATGAGTTGTAAAAGGGAGTTACATGTGTTGGTGTGTCTTTTAACACATCATAGGGAATCTTGAATAAAAAATAATTTGGACACCACTTTTAGCTAGTTTTAGCTCATGGCTTTGTAATACCATTTGATAGTTTCTTGTATTTTATATCCTATAAACTAGCTACTTGAGATGGAGGTTATGTGTAAGAGTCTTATAGATATTCAATTACCATTGGATGTCTAGTTAGTGATACTTCTATGAGAAACTTGTTATGCAACTATATAGTATTACTTTGTTTATTTTTAAATAATAAATTGGGTATCTTTAAAGTGTGCTATTTTTCTTTTGGAAGGATTTTCCCCATGTAAATCATTGATTTTGGTATAGATGTCATTTGTTATATCCTATAAATTAGGTGCATCAGATGGAGGTTATGTGTAAGAGTCTTATAGGTATTGAATTACCTTTGGATGTCTAGTTAGTGATACTTCTAAAACCCAATAAAAAATTAACCAAACAGTTGCTTAACACATTTTACCCTACACTATTCTAGCACATAAATTCATCAAATCATGAATGTTGATAACAATAATTTCAATATCATTGAGAAGAATCAAACAGTAAAATAATAGTATAAGATTGTAGCATCGTAAATTGTACACTCTTAATTGGGTGGTACAATTCCATGCTTAGGTTAGCACCCACCTTAGTGTGTTGCATTTTTCATTTTAAATCCCCTTTAAGCATTTAATTAATGAATTTAATTAAATCTAAAATCCTCTTTTATCACTTCACATATCATAAAAATGGGCCCTTAACTATAAGTGTGCTCCTTTTTATTTTTTATTTTTTTAATTAATTCATTCATCAAAGCCCTAACTATGTTCTATTTTGACCTTCAAGGCCTAATTTCACATATCTAAACATCTTGAATTGTCGCATCGAGTTGGGGATCACCTTATAATCATGATACCTTGCATCCCTAAAAATTTGGGAAAAAGTTGGTCAGACCGATGTGGTTCACATCGGTCCCTACTTTTTCTCCTCGAATTTTAGGATCATGTTTTGGAAATATTATAATGTTTATAACCGAATTGGTGTGAAATTATACGACTTTTAGGTCGACCTATTATCAAAAGTAAAGTTAGGGTTTCATACATATAACCTTTCCTTTCCTCATTTGAAGGATCCGACAACTCTAGCAATTGAAGGAGCCTCTTATGAAGTGAAACTATAAGTTTATATGAAGTATTCAATTAGAAAATTAAGCTTCTTATAAATTCTACATCAACCATTTTCATCATCAATTGAAGCTTTAAAGATATTGAAGAATAATAGGAGATATCTGACAGTTGATTGGCTTGTACCTCTCCCTTAGGGTTTGGTATGATTTCATGTTATTTTTATATGTTTGTATGAGTTTCACAATACTTATTTTCAGACCTATATTGTTGCTTTAGATCAAGTTTTGTATTTGTAATTTGAAGCATTCTCATTTACATCATGTTCATTTAGGGTTGTATGCTCATATCATAGGATAGAACTCTTATTCTTATATTTTAGTACATTTAAGATCTTATACACACATAAGGTTCTTGCACACACATTTTCAATACATTATTGACTATTGTGGAGGTAAAAATCACCAAAACAAGGGGTTTGACTAAGGTAAAACACTATATAGCCACCCAAACACCATTTTTCAAGTTGCGAGTGCAGGTAAAGGAATCTAATGGATGCACGATCTTTTGGAAAGATAGAACTCACAAGTGCAGTCTCAGATCCAAAAACAGGCCCCAAAACACTAGGACCATGGTGCCCAGCACCCTAGCCCGCAATATATTTCTGTAGTTTTTAGCAGTTCAACTTGCAAGGATCTTAATCTATAGTTTTTAGGATTCCAGCTCAGTGCAGTATTAGAGACCAAGGCACCTAGCACCCTGGTCCTGCTCAGTCACGCTCAAATTTTGGTCACAGGTGCACATATAAGTTTAATTTCTTGTTCTATACTTTGTATCTCAGTGTTAGATCTAGATTTTTATGTATTTCAATTTACATCTGCACTTTTAGTCATCTCCCTAGCTTAATTTATCATATAATTACATTTTACACATCTCCTCTTCATAGAAGAAAACAAATATAGACCCTAAAGATATTCCTTGAGTCGCTCTTGCAAGAAGTAGTCAAAGTGAATCATCTCCTTAGGCTCTTTTGTATTCCAATGTGTGCATGAGAGTGGGATTAGGTCTTACTCCCAAAGAGGAAAGCTTAAACTATGGAATTCATGTTGAATAAATATTTACAATTAAGTGTTTGGTAGAAGGATATGACTCTTTAAGTCTAGTGAGATTATCAAATATAGAAAGGGAAATGAAGCCACTTAAACTATAGGAGTTGATCCAAAGGCTTCTTAAGTTAACAAGATTTGAAATTGTAGATGTAATCATACCATTTGGTTAATTGGCTATCAATAATCCCCTATTTATCCTGATATCAAGCATATACAGGAGCTATCTTAAACCATAGGCATCAATATGTCTCAAGGCAACTGCATCTAACTCAGGAACTAAATGTTGCATCGAGGGAAACTGCTCACGACACTTGAGAACATCAAATCTCTCTTATTTATGCAAACAATGTTGTCTAAGTCAATCATCATTTATCAATTCATCTATCCTATCTATCAAGGAATCTATTCATCAAGCTCTTCATCAGAGACTAAACCGGTCTCTTTGAGCTTCTATCCAATCTAAAACCATGAATCATGGTTATCAATCTATCAATCACATCATCTATCTATCTCGACACATAAAAAATCATTGATTCATCAAACAAAATTGACTTAAGACATAATCGTGCAAGGTAAAAATGTAAAAGCGCTAAACCAAACCACAAAAACATGAAAAATTTATGTATTTGCACTAAAACAAACAAAAGCGCTACAACATGTAATGAATGCATGGCAACTTTGAGTTAAAGTGTAAAACTAAGCAAATGCGCCATATAATCTAACAAATGAATGAAAAGATCGAGTGTATGCACAAGACTAAATGAATGTGTTGTCAAATCCGACAAAGATGAGAAAACACATAATGCATGTGCAAGAATGACAAATATGTGAAAAAATTTAACAAAAGCATAAATACTTTGCACAAAAGTGCCAGAAAAGTGAAAGCACAAAAAAAACAAGTAAAAGGACTAAAAAATCAAACAAATGCGCTAAATCAAGATCGAAAAAAATAAAAAAGTTTAAAAACCTAACTAACACATTGGAAAAATCAGAAAATCGTACAAATTGAAATGCAAGAATAAGTTTAGGGTACCTACCGGGGCTCCATACATAGTCGGTCTCTGGTATCTCTGCACTCACTCGAAGTGGTGAATCGTGTATGGTACCACCATGGTGATAGCTTAACACTCCAAGTTAGCTCTCCTACTTTCACTCTCCAAAATGACAAAATGCAAATAAGGTGGAAATGGGCCCAATGTGATTTAAATAATTACCTTTTTGATTTATTAAAGGAGTAATTAATTTTTAAAATTTGAGGGGAAATTTTATTTTTCAAAATTAAATTTTAATTTCTAGGGGCTTTTAAATCAAACTTTTTCATCATTTTATTGTGGAATTCATTTGTAAATCAAAAAATTCAAAATTTCATGATCAATCTCCCAAGGGGGCACACACTAGTGGCATTTTATCACCGATAGGGGCAAAAATATCGAGACTTGATTTTCTTTGAAACAATGTTGTTTCAACAATATTTCAAAGAGGGGCAAAATGTATACACTCAAAATTTTATATGAATAATTAAATAAATATTTATTATTTATCTAATTATAATTCCTCTATTAAAGAATTAAATTAAAAAAAATTAATTAATTTAATTCATTTAGTCTTTCTTCTAATTCAATCTTATTAAATATTTAATATTTAATCATGCATTATGCATTCTTCTAAGGTCTCCATTAATTAAATAATTTTATAATTATTTAATCTTCTTTTTTTATCTCAACTCATCTCCACATCACTCAATGTTGCCAACTCACAATTTTGTTGCTAAAATTTTTATTAATTTTCAATTATTAAATAGCCATATTTATCTTCAATTTCCATCTCCTAAATAAAATAATGTGTATGTACACACATTTTCAACTCCCCTATATTCTCTCCAACATCCCTACATTCTTGGAGTAAGTTGAGTCCACTTGTCTCAACATCCCTAAATCTCCTCTAACCATCCTATATTCTCTCAAGTCTTCAACCCCAGTCAAGGTGAGCCTTCTAACACTTAGCCTCTCCTTCCACCTTTTTCTCTCACATTCCAAACAATCTCTTCATAGCCATCAATCTTGCAAGATTGCTCATAAATATCTATAAAAAGGGCATTCCCTAAGAATTCTAAGTCTAGTAGTCATCTAATAGTTATCTTGCATCCATGAGTTTTAGCAATCAAGCATTCTAAGAAAATTAGAAGTGTGCCTTTGGCTTAATCATTTTCATATAGTTTTTCATAATCATTGCAACTTGCATATCAAAAATCTAGTTATCGGTCTATTCATCAAATTTTTATCCTGGAAGCAACTATAGTGTAGTTTGAGAGCGAATATCTACAACCAAGTTCAAATGGTGATAGGACACAATGGGACAGTAAGTGAAGGTATAATGTTCTAAGTTTTAAATCCTTTATAATTTGTTTCATTGGTAACTTTTGGAGTATTCTGTAGGATTCTCTTGTTATTTGTGAAAACTAATCAATCTTGCAAGTTCAATTTTGAAGTATATTTCTAGGTTACACACCTTTAGTGAAGTTTTCCTCTAATTTGGTCCTAACTACAAAGGAGCAAAAAAATCTTATAAGCTCAATGGAGGGATAGAAAAAGGCAATAACAAGACAATCCTAGTAATACCAAGAGAAGGGAGACATCGTCAAAAGGGACATGCTCCTAATAAGTGAAAACAACCAAAGAAAGAGACCATAGTGAAATATTAACAATAGGAGTAGCAAGAGGAGTCTCCAATGAAGGATAAACAAGAAAATCAAAAGAAAAAACAACAAGATTTATAACCTAGCCTGCTAACTCCCACAAGGTTAAAGTTCGATTTGGAAAAAGAGACATCATGCTTTCATCAATAATATTAGTTTACAAAATACTTCTATGTAGGACGAGAAACCCAAATCTCATAAAAGAGCCACAATTGTGTAGTTAATGAGAATTAATGAACTTCAAGAAAAGATAAGAGATTTAGCATCTACCATAGTTGATAAATATGATGGAGAGCTCTTGCACAGAGACTATTAGTTGACATAAATCAATCTAACCTACAAAAAATATACTTTTCTATCCCAAGGTTTTAATTTATAAGAAAAAATAGTGCAAGATACCATGAATGGTATTGTGAAGAATGTGATAAAATATGACCCCATATCACATCTTAAAAATGCCCATTCAGGCTCAAACATAACTCACACATATGTGGAAAAAATACTAATTTCCCCACCTACACATATACACATACACATACACATGTGGAAACTCTTAGAATAGTATGCATTTATCTTTTTGTAAGGAATATGCCATAACTTGTCATAATTGTCATACAGGACAGAAGGTGCTCCTACACATTTTCATAACCATTACTACATGTTATCACAGTAATATATCATGTAGCTACCATAGCTATACCCTTCATCTGGAATGAGACAAATCTCGTGCCCCACTCTAATTCTATTTTAGCTTACATGCATTTCCTATGTCACTAAGAGAGGATAACTAAATATTTATCTCTCTTCTTTGTGTAGGGCATCCAATTACCCTCTCCATGATTGTTGGAGGCACAAAATTATTTCTCATAAAGTAATGAAATGAAATACATTATTCTTAGGATTGTAAGGTGAATCTCACCTAGCCCTAGAAACAATAACTATATTGAAGTGAACACCCCTCTTCATCAAGGAAATCACTAAGATTCCCTACAACAAGTGAGAGGGGATGTACATAACTGAGATAAGGACAATTTTTTTTTTTTTTTTTTAATGAATTCCTGAAGAAAAAGGCTAGTAAGGAGGGAGTATATTCCCTTGTACAAAGTTCATGCAAGGTATATGGCATATCTATCTTAGCTATTAAGGATGTAAACATTTACATAGTTTTCAAGATCATATGTATGATCATCATTTTCAACTAGTATGACCATGTAAATGGTTTGGGTTTCAAAATGAACTATATCCACCTGTGGATGTGCAATAAGAGCTCAAATTAAATTTTTTTCCAATAATAATATGATTTCCAAACATATACAAATAAATAGGGTAGGAAGAATATATATTCATTCTCAATTATTTGGAATTAAAAATAATCCCATCTAAACCTATATAATCATTGTGCAAGTGTAATATTAAAGTCCTTAAATTATATTTTCACTATCACCTAAATTTAATTAGATCCCTCTTTACTCAACAATAGTATGATATCAAATTGATGTAGATATTTACCTACTATTTGTCAAAATTTCAATAAGAAAACTAAGAGAATAGATCATTCACCATATAATGTGAATTTTTTTTTTTTAAATACCACATAATTTTCATATTTTAAAAGAAATGTTCTAAAACTGTAAGTAGAAAAAGCTTATAAGTGCACACCTTCAACCTAAAAACAATTCACACTCTAAACAACACCATCCAGAAAAACGAAGCATCTGTACCTCCATTCTATGTGAAAACGCAACAAAGCAATCACAGAAATAAATCCCACCCCATAACATAATCCCACTGCCACTTCCCACCATCAATCCATTATTTCTGCATCTGCAACTACTGTATTATTTGACTCTACCTGGTTACCTCTTTCATCAAAACCAGAGTTTTGTGTTCTATTCTCGAGGGGAGGCCCTGTAAGTCGGGGGTTCCTTAGAAATGAAGAGGCGTCAAAGATTGAAAAAATTACTTTAATTATTATACTTTTTCGTAGTGAATTTTTCAAGATTATTATAGAATTTATACCTCAAAAATATATATGATATCTTAATGGGTAGGGTAATTAATTGAAGTTTTTAATTAATCATAACATATGTGATCAAGACAATAACTAAGTAGAAAGCTAGTGAAATAAACTAGTTAAACAAATATAATTTTGTTATTATTTTTTCTTTCTATTAGTCATTTTGTACACCACTTCACTTCTATCTCTATGAAGCATTTTGTACATCCACTCTCATAATTCACTTCTATCTTATGGATCATTAGAAGCATAAAGTAAGCAAAAATCAATAGGTTATCCACTGATAAAAGAAAGGACCCACACACAACTATGTGAAGGGTCATCCCCACTATCAATAACAAACTTATATGTCCATGAAGCCATCACAATATTTATCCTCGTACCTTCATTATACGACATGTAAAATAAAGTAACCTCTCTCCATATGTGGGATACAAAAGACGCAATATAGAGGCTATTAAGTTTAACTTCCACAAAAAACACATTATCAAGTTTCCACTTAGCAATAGCATCATTCACTCCATATTTGCAATGAGGGATAGAAATCTATCTTACATCCCACGAGTCTAATGAGGGATAGAAATCTGTCTTACTACTTGCTACTACAAAAACCCCTAAAGGTACCATAGAATGGCCAATATAGAAATATTTGCAGTCCCATCTGCTAAAAACTACAAAAAGTGGATTATGGAACAAACAAAATATATGTAGTTCTTGGCCAATATAGCTATAAATAGTTTTTTCTATAACCATTAAATCTTTGTTAAATTAGTAAAATTTAAACTACTAAAATAAAGACATAATCTATATAAAAGTAAAACAAAATTTTGACAACATTGAAAATAGAAAATATTTTAAAAATATATTTTATTTTATGGTGATTAAAAATTTGTCTATTGTGCTCATGAGATTTTTTTTTTAAAATAGTAAAAGTAAATTATGGAAAATAAAAAAATGATGCAATCTATTTAATGATTTAGCAAGGTTATATTTTTAGAGGAATGATTTTTTTTTTTATCCAAGGAAATTATATAGCTAAATGTGTTTTATTCATAGTAGTACTAATGTTCTATGGGTAAGGAAATTTTGAATGTTGGCTCTTACAAATATCAACTAAAATTGAAAATAAAATGAGAAAAAGTGAAAGAAATGACAAGAAAAATTAGCTTCAAGGATTGAAGCCAAGGAGGCTGCTTAGTGTAGGAGCTCATGTAGGAGCTGAAAACTCTAGGATCACCTACAAAAAAAATGATGCCTTCCACAAGAGAGCATGCTACATAATGAGATTTCCTCAATATTGAGATATGAGATATGGGATAGATTACAAATATACATTAGCCTTGCTTATATAGGCAAGGTGAGATGTAGGATGAGAAATTACATTATGACAATGATTAAATCCTCAATGTTAATATTAAATGTCTAGGTAACTAAAAATAAATGTGGTGAGCATGGCCCCATTATAACTAACTTCTACAATGACATCTAGGAACTAAGTTAACTTAACATGTGAATATGTCTCCTTACTAGGAATTTACAAGGTATGTGATCTTAATTAGGGACTAGACGTTATTCACTCATGTGAGAATTTGTCAAAAGTAGCCAAGATCTAGAGCCCAATGAATATCACAAACAAGAGAGACAAAATATTGATAAGAACAAATTGTATTCTCATCAAGATGCAAAACATGATCAACTAGATCATTGGATTGCATACAATGTGAATGAGCCTACTTATAAAGGAAAGGAATGAGAGCACACAACCATGACATATGGCTCAATGAAATACAAAGGTAAGTAGGGGTAGGTAGGAGAAATAACAGAATATTCTGAACACTAAAGGTTGATCATCCACCGAAGGTAAAATGTGATAACAAGATAACACCACAAAAGGTGGACTTTGTCCTACAACCATCTTCCCTAGATGCACACTTGCCTAAGTGTCTCATATGCAAACTGCAATGAATGCATTATCCTAAGTGTGAGATTTTTCCAAGATCAAGGGCACAATGAAAAGCACACAAAAGAGAGACAATAGTTTGACAAGAACAAACTGTATTCTCATCAATATGCAAATGATCAATAGGATTAACCAATACAATGAATATAAGCCTACATTATTATAATTAATGCGGACAGTCACATCGGCTTACAATCAATAAAAAAAAGAAATGTAAAAGTTAATTCACGTGAAATGAATACCATAATGCTAAATGCATACAATACGTGCATCATCTCTTTCCGCTATGACTTTGAATTTTCTTCGTCTTACCCGATAAGTGCGAGGAAAGAAGAAAGCAAAAAATAAAGAACGGAGGATTCCACTGGGACCCACGTCTCGTTCAGTCCTCTCTCCCCCCCTGAATTTCTGGACTGAACCCATGCAATACGGCAATGAGAAAAGGATTGTTACCCATTAGAAATCTAATTTACAACTTTCTAGGTACCGACTTGCAGTCAAGTTACGATTTGACTTGACTAGAAAACGTCCTCAACACTCGCTAAACAGTCCGCTACTTTGTAAGGATTCATCAATGAATGCTTAAATCAATTACCTTTCATATTCCTGACAACTATGGGAATTCACCATGGTATCATTGAATTTAATTTTATTTGAATTTTAAATAATTTGGAATTAATTTGTGTATAATCTATGTCTTGACGTCTATCGTTTTAACTGATGGAGATAATCTAATTTAGAATTATAGTTGTTATTTTGAACCTGTTAACAAATTGCCCCAAACTTATCTTACTTCCTTTCAACTAGTTGTTAGTTGTTGAGATAATTTGCACATTATGGTGTTGCAAAATTTCATAACAAGTATTTCATCCTTATTCAAACCATTAAATTCACTTTAGGGGTTTGACTAAGAAGAATAATCTCTCCACGATAAACTTTCACTATTCTCTATAGACACCACAATTTTAGATATCAAAGGTGAAGAGAATGTTATAGGTCATAGGGGTGTATGTTGTTTACATAGATTTAGGTAAAAACCTTACTCGTGGGAATCAATTTTGCTAGTACTAATTAAATTGGAACGCAAAAGATATCATCTTGTAGTTTATTAGAGTACTATTGTTGCACATTTTTTACACTCCAATTCAAAAGTTTTTTTTAATAATGGGTAGATGGATAAAATATTTATGTTGTAACATTCTTATAATGGCTATTGTATATTCAACATTAGGAGGTAGATGACTTGGTATTTTAGTAATATTTTTGAAACAATGGGATTTCAGACCTCTAAGCTAAAACGATCTCAAGGTCCTTTTGTAACATTGTAACATAAATAGGCCTTATTATTATCCTAAACAAGAGAGCTAGGTGTTGAGATTATGTTCTTTAATTGAAAAAGAATGAGATAGTGATGTGTGTGTATGTAATCTAGACTAAAAATGACAAAATGATTAAATTTAATTGTATACAGTAGATAGAGGATGAAAAGCATGAACAATAAGATAGATATGAGATGAGAATACATAGAGGAACTATGATCGTAAATTTGAAGCTAACTATACAGGATATAAGCTCTGGGTGCCCTAGTCTAAAAGTGATGAAGGTTGTGGAAGATGACTAAAAATGCGATTAGGAGGCTCCACACATCTATCTCTCAAAAAATTGGGTCATTATAGAGAAAAAAGGGTGTTAGGAACCCTAGTATTCCATCTATTCAACATCCATCATAGTCTATCACTATTTACTGTGGTCTTCTATAGCTCTCTCACTATTAGATTTGAACCTACACACACATAAAAGGGGAAAATGGTTGTGTTGTATAAGGGCTTGCCTAATTCAAACCCTATGTTTGTGTTCCCACCTCCACAACAACTATGATGAGTGATAGAGTGCATGCCCTTGCAAAGATAGAGGCTAAATCAATGGTGAAATATTGAAATGGCATGATTCCCTTTAGTAATGTGATTCTCTTTTGGAAGTCCTGCAAATAATAGTGCAATAAAAGAATGAAAATAAATGACAAATATGAATCCATACTTGAATATAGAATTCTTGCAGTCTACTTCTTTATATATTTATAGCTCTATATTTGATTATATTGTAATGTGATTACTAGATAGTCTTATCTACCTTAGGGCCTTATGAATGATCGAAGATGTCCTTTATGTAGAGATTACAAGGTTATTTTAAATATAGATTAGAAAATAATGATCAAATGCAAATAATTCTTAGACCAAATCACTAATAATGAAGGTGGACACTTGCAATAATAAAATTTGAGCTTCTTTTAGAGGGACTAGAGAATTAAGGAATAGGTCCACTTAAAAAGGAACCTTCAAAAGGGGAAACTTAAAATGTCAGGATCCTAAACATAGGACCTAGTCTTCAATTTTATATTTGATGATGATTAAGTTATAGGCTCATCAGTAAAATTATAGGGTAGGATAGAGCACAAATGGTCTTAAAATGATCTAATAGAAACCTCACTAAAGTAGGTACTAGATAAACTTTAAAATTTTTAACGTAAACAATTTATGACGTAATATTTAGCCCCTACTTTAGTGAAAGTATGATCTTATGCTCATACTCATAGTAAAGAAATATAGCAGTTGAGAGCAAGGCACTCTAGGGATAGGATAACACTAAGTTGAGGGATTTGCAAGCTCTAGAGCCTAGGATCTTTTCAACCTACACAAGAATACTAAAAGAAGGATACACTTACTAAGGACACAAAAGGAACACAAAGCACAAAAAAGGATAGTAGTAATAAGACAAACAAAGGTTCCAATTCAACTAGGTGAAGAGACCTCAATTAAAAATTTGTGCCAAATATTAAGTATCATTCCCAAAATGCTATTGTAAAGACACGTGGACTTTTAGAAAGAGACTAAAGCATACACCACTAAGACGATATTCCATGGTTTACAAATCAACAAGTGTGCTGTGTTGGGGGTCCACAGACATTCCAAGCTACATGAATTTACCTAGCTAATAAGTCGTGTTATGTTTGGTCATTCATATATGGACAAGTGCAAGAAGACGAGCACAATTTTGGGGAAGTTTGTGCATTGGGAAAGATACCACTAGAAATGGGTACCTATTATGCATCAGAGCCTGAGACTAAAATTCAATAATGATTGCCCATTTTTTAAATAGTAGGTAACCATTATTTAAAAAACAAGTAATGTTATCTTAAATATATATATTTTTTAAAAAGTTACCCATTATTTTAAAGTATATTTTATTAATTTCTACAAACTCATTTTCACACCTTAAATAATGAGTGCCCATTACATTTAAATAATGGGTACCCGTTATTTAAAGTTTGAAATTCCAACCTGCCCTTTGCATTAGGTTTCAGCTCAGCAACTAGGCTTGGTTAGGCCGACCCTTAGCCTTGGACCTACAAGTACAAGGATATGTCAATAACAATGGAAAATACCGACTTTCAACATATATCTATAGCCTTCTTTGACATAACTGTTTGACGAAATTAAAACACATTATAGATTATGGTGTGTAGATTTCAAATATGTAAATTTTTTTGGATTTTTGGAATTTTTTATTTTATTTTTCAATTATTATTTTTATGAAAATCATATTTTTAATTTATTTAATAAATTTTGTATTATTTACATTTGAGGGTCCAAGAGTTAGCATTTTGTGTCAATGTAGGCCTAGGTTGAGTTCATTCTTCTTAGGTTTGCATTTTTGTGTAAATAGTGGGTTTGAGTAGGTGGTTGAACTTCTTGATGGTCAAGAGTGTCAAAACTTGGTATAGGAAATAGGGAGAGTTAAATAGGTCTTAGACATGTTTGAAAAGCTGTATGTGATGACTTGGAATAGGTCTTATAGGTTGGAAAGACCAAAAGTGCAAAAATCACAAAGTTGCAAAAAGTTGTCATGACAACTTTTGAAAGTTGTCATGACAACTTTTGTCTTGAATTGGTTAGCGGTGTAGTTAGGGTTTGTTCAATGCCCTAGGAGGACTCCACACATGGGAAAGCTTTAAATACCCTCTCTTGCATGTTTACCAAGTTTAGAGAAGTGTGTGATGTAAGCTCAACAACTGAAACTACTCATTTTCAGTCTTGTTGACAACATTTTGGTTTGATTTCACTCATTTTGCAATTGAATATGGATTGAATCCATTGATTCAGGAATGGATTGAGTTACTCTTATGTGTCATTGTGTTTTTGGTTCAATTTAGAGTTTTGTAAATACTGTTCATTGGTGTTTTCTTGCTTAAGTTTGCAAGCAGCTAGTTTTGGCTTGCATATAGCAGTTTTCTTGTAAATATGGTCCCCATGAGTTCCAAACGTGCTAAAATCATGGATAGTTGGGACATGACAGGAAACCACCTATACATTATACATATGCAAGTTCAAGTTCTGGAGAAGAGTTTAAGTATGACTGCCACCTTGTTCTAGGCGAGTCCATGAGCAACCAGGCTAGAGGAAATAAGGTGAAAATGAAGTGCTAAGTGTAGGGGTGTGTGCCAAATCACCATTTCAGAGTTTGGAGGGGTCCATAAAGTTGGGATAGATTTTTTCATGCAAGGAGGAGATTTGACAAAGCTATTTGATGCCAAAACCCCAACTTGTTCATTCATTGCTCGTTAAAGGCCTAGTAAACCCTTCAAAACCCTCATTTTGGGGTTAGTACATTGTACGTTTAAACCAGGGGCCAAAACCAAAAAAATCCTTTAGTGTTAGGTGTATCTTTGAAGAAAATCCAAACTTATTTTGGGGTCTTTTGCATCTTTTTCCTTCAAGCCCTAGAAAACCGGATTTGGAGGCCAAAGTGGGGCTCATTCCTTGTAGCCCTTTTCTAGGCAAGATTTTGAAATCGGTAAGAAACCTAACGATTGCAAACCACTAATGGTCCCTAAATGCATTCAAAACATGTTAGAAGATACTTGGACACCTCTGCATCATCCCACAATAGTAGGAGGTCAGTTTGACAAGTTGAAGCCAAGAGGCCAGAATTGAGCATCTGAGAAGCACCGTGAATTGATAGGATTCCTAACCAAAACACTTGAAGAAAACACCTTAGAATGGTCAAGAATCAATCCCTAGAAGAGATTGAGAAGGAATTGGAGGTATAGAGTGCAATAAGGCCTAGTGAGTTGGTGGAATTGAGAAACACCAACTAGGTGAAGTGTTTAGCAAGCTTGGTAAACCCCATCAAATTGGTATCAGAGCCTATAAGATTTGGGTGAAAAGAGTTGATGTCATCAGTGGAATATGTAAGAGACAAAATCATGGTGACCAATGCAGAGTTGGCAAGGAAAGTGGATGATCAGGAGGAAGAGAATAGACTACTGAAAGAGAAATTGATTGAATTGGAGAGTAAGCTTGGTGCAATTGAAACTAAGGCTGATGAAGTGTTGGTAAAGGTTGAAGGAGCGGAAGGGAAGGGTAAAGAAGTGTTAGAGATAGACAAAGTGCCTGAACCAGATCCTCTCCTAGAGAAAGAACCTTTCCTGAAGGCATTGAAAGCCTTGAGTGGTAAATCACTAGAAGGATTGCCATTGTTCACTGCTAAGATGGAGGCAGAAGTGGTCCTATAATGGATAGAAGGTATGGAGAAACACTTTGAATATGAAGGTATAACTAAATCCTAGAGAGTCATGGTAGAGAAGTCCAGGATGAGAGGAGTTGCTCTCACATGGTGGCAATTTATAAAAGATGAGAGGAAGAAAATGGACGAAGCACCCATCTCTTCTTGGAAAGGGATGCTTGTAAAAATTAAAGAAGTCTACCTCCCTGATGACTATGAAGTGCAAATCCATAGGAAGAGACAAAATTTAAGACAAAAAGACCTTGATGTTAGTAGCTACACAGAGGAGTTTCACAAACTTAGCCTTAGATCTCATGTGGTGGAAGAAGAGAGTCTCAAGGTTGCTAGGTACCTAAATGGTCTACGGTGGAACATCCAAGAAGAAATCAGCCTAATGAGTCCAAAAAAAGTCCATCAAACCTTTCAACTTGCCCTTAAGGTGGAGGAAAAACTGAAAAGAAAACATGACTCAAGTAGCAATAGAGGCCATAGGGGAGGCTTTGGAGGAAGAAGTACTGAACAAAGAACTAGGTGACCTCAGAGGTTGCCTTAGATTCAGAAGTAGGTGACAACTTGATGAGAAGGAGAACTTTGATCAAAGAACTGGTTAGAGAAGAGCCTAGCCAAAGAAGGTCCTTGTTTAGAATCAAATGCAAGATTATGGGCAAAGTGTGCAAAGTGATCATTGATTCAGGGTCTATAGACAATATTGTATTAGAAGAGGCAATGAGTAAACTCAAATTGCAAAGGATACCTCACAACAATCCTTTTAGATTCACCTGGTTAAACAAAGGCCAACATGTTCTGGTCAATGAGCAAGCATGGGTGGATTTTACCATTGGAAGGTATAAGGACAAGGTATTATGTGAAGTCCTACCAATGGATGCATGTCATCTCCTATTAGGAAGACCATGGCAAGATTCACTCTATCCTTGAGGAAGGTGAGAAAAGGGCAGCAGGTCCTAATGTTCTTTTGGTAAGTGAAAAATAGTTTTTGAAGACACTTGAGCGAGGTGAAGGTGTAGGATTTGCACTAGTGATGAACCCTAAAGAGGAAGACAAGAAAGAACTGTTAGATTTGCCAAAAGAGGTGCAAGATTTGTTGAAAAAAGTCAAAGGCATAGTAAGTGACGGACAACTAGCCACATTACCTCCTAAAAGAGCCATAAGCCATCAAATAGACTTCATTCCCGAAGCATCCTTACCTAATAAGGAAACTTATAAGATGACTCCAAAACAAAAAGATGAGATTACCAAGCAAATCCAAGAACTCTTAGACCAAGGCCTAATTAGGAAAAGCATTAGCCCTTGTGCTGTCCCTACTATGTTAGCCCCAAAGAAAGGTGGTACTTGGAGGTTGTGTATTGATTATAGAGCCATAAATAGGATCACCATCAGATATAGGTTCCCTATTCCTAGAATAGAAGACCTCATGGATTGTTTAGGGGAAGCTAAGTTCTTTACCAAGAGTGACCTTAAAAGTGGATATCACCAAATTAGGATTAAAGAGGGTGATGAGTGGAAAACAACATTCAAGACAACAAAGGGACTTTATGAGTGGCTTGTAATGCCATTTGGATTATCCAATGATCCAAGCACCTTCATGAGACTCATGAATGAGGTGATGAAGGATTTCATAGGTAAATTTGTGATGGTATATCTAGATGGTAGATCATATTACTCATTTGCAAGATGTATTACAAAGATTGTATGATGAAAAGCTAACCATGAACTTGGATAAGTGTGAGTTTGTCAACCAAGAGTTGGTTTACCTTGGGTTTGAATTGTCTCAAGGAAACCTGAAGATGGATCCCAGCAAGGTTGAATCCAGATTAAATTGGACCACTCCTAAGTCAGCAATAGAGGTGAGAAGCTTCCATGGACTAGCTCAGTAATATAGGAAGTTCATTAGGCAATTGAGTGCTATATGTGCACCGATGTTAGACACCATTAGAGGTGGAATGAATGAAAAATTTTAGGGGAATGAGGAAGCCAACAAAGTTTTTGAAACCTTGAAGGGGAAGATAGCTACTCAATGGGTTCTAGTGTTGCCTAGTTTTGAGAAATTTATCATTGTAGAATGTGATGCAAGCAATGTTGAGATAGGTGTTGTCCTAAGCCAATAAGAAAGACCAGTAGCTTTCCATAGTGAGAAGCTAAGTGATTCCAAGAAGAAATACTCCTATTATGACCTTGAGTTGCATGCTTTAGTGCAGGCTTTGAGAAAGTGGAGACACTATCTCCTCCCTAAGGAATTTGTAGTCTATATAGATAACCAAGCATTGAGTTTTCTAAAATCACAAGATAAGCTCAGTCATAAGCATATGAAATGGGTGGAGTATATGCAGGCCTATACATTCACCATTAAGCATAAGAAAGGGCAGTTAAACTGGGTAGCGGATGCATTGAGTAGAATACTTTTGACAATCCAAGAGATCCAATTGAGAAGCATAGGTGTTGACAGTTTTAGAGGCTTATATCCAGAGGACGAAGACTTCTCAAATGCCTACAAGGTGTAAATGGAGTATCAAAACCACTTCCATAGTGAGTATTCTGATTTTACTTTGCAAAATGGACTATTGTTTAGAGGTGGGCAGCATTGTGTGTCTAGAGGCTCAATGAGGGAAAATCTCCTACAAGAGAAGCATAATGGAAGCCTTAGTGGATATTTTGGAGTCAATAAGACTCAAGAGTTGGTTCAAAGGTACTACTATTGCCCAAGGATGAGTCAAGATGTGAAGAAGTATATGGAGACTTGCATAGTTTGCCAAAAGGCCAAAGGTACTTCTACAAATGCCAGTTTATACCAACCTCTTCCTATACCAAATAGACCTTGGGAATGCATTAGTATGGACTTTGTAGTAGGTTTACCAAGGACAAAACATTGATATGACAACATTTATGTCATTGTGGAGAGAATTAGCAAAATGGCTCACTTTGTGCCTTGCAAGACTACTCATGATGCATGCCAAGTAGCTCAATTGTTCTTCAAAGAGGTAGTGAGGATACATGGTTTACCCATGATAATTGTTTCCAATAGAGACTCAAAGTTCATGAGTAATTTTTGGAAGACACTCTGGCAAAAGATTGGCACCAACCTCTCTTTTGGATTACCCTATCATCCTCAAACAGATGGGCAGACTGAAGTGGTGAATAGGAGCTTGGAAAACTTATTAAGGTGCCTTACTAAGGAATATGGTCAGACATAGGATCAAGTACTCTCACAAGCTCAATATGCATACAATGACACCATGAATAGGACTACTGACAAGAGCCCTTTTGAGGTGGTCTATGGAGTGCACCAAAGAGGAATTTTGGAGTTGAGAGACTTAGGTAGTGCAGCAGCAAGAAGTGGATATGCAAAAGAATTTTCTTAATCAATGAAGGAAGTACATGAATCAATCAAGCAAGTGTTGAAGGAGAACACAGGAAAACTCAAGCAAGCATTGAAGGAGAACATAAGAAAACTCAAGCAAAAAGTTGATGAAAGGAGGAAAAATCTACAATTTCAAGTGGGAGATCTTGTCATGGTGCACCTAAAAAAACAAAAGGCTACAGCAAGGAGTGCCTAACAAGTTACAAATGAGAAGGATAGGTCCATGTACCATTCTAGCCAAGTATGGAGAAAATGCATACAAGGGGGATCTACCTAGTGACATAGGATTGTCACCGGTTTTCAACATAGCTGACTTAATTGACTATAAGGGACCAATTCAAGGTTCATATTGTAGTCACTCAGAGGTATCAGATGATGTGAAGCACCTTCAATTACCAGCCAAACTAAATCCACAGGCCAAGAAGGTGTTGAGTTCAAGGATCCCCAAGAAGACAAGGTATCAAGCCTATTGGGAGAACCTCATCAAATGGCAGGGTATGTATGATGTTGAAGCTACATGGGTGATTGAGATAGAGTTTAAGAAGCTTGGGATTGATCAGAATCTGATTTCCAAAGAGGTGACATGATCTTCTTTTGTTTGGGAGAATGGTGCAGGAGCACCTAGGACTTAGGCAAATTATTTTTCACAATTTTGGCTTGTATTGACCCAAGCGAAGTCAGTAGTGAATAAGGATTCCAGGAGAGTCCAAGAGTTGGTATTTTTTTTCAATGTAGGCCTACGTTGAGTTAATTCTTTTTAGGTTTGCATTTTTATGTAAATAGTGGGTTTGAGTAGGTGGTTGACATTCTTGATGGTCAAAAGTGTCAAAAATTGATATAGGAATTAGAGAGGGTTAAATAGGGCTTAGAATTGTTTGAAAATTCATATGTTTTGTTTTGGAATAGGTCTTATAGTTTGGAGAGACCAAAAGTGCAAAAATTACAAAGTTGCAAAAAGTTGTCATGACAACTTTTGTCCTGAATTGGTTAGCAGTGGAGTTAGGGATTTTCAAACACCCTAGGAGGACTCCACATGTGGGAAAGCTATAAATACCCTCTCTTTCACATTTACCAATGTTAGAGAAGTGTTTGATGTAGGTTCAACAACTGAAACTATTCATTTTCAGTCTTGTTGACACGATTTTGGCTTGATTTCACTCATTTTGCAATTGAATATGAATTGAATCCATTGATCCAGCAATGGATTGAGTTACTCTTGTGTGTTTTTGTGTTTTTGGTTAAATTTGTAGTTTTATAAATACTGTTCATTGGTGTTTTCTTGCTTAAGTTTGCAAGCAGCCAGTTTTGGCTTGTATATAACAGTTTTCTTGTAAATATGGTTGCCCCATGAGTTCCACACATGCTACCATCACGTCTAGTTGGGAAATTGTAGGCAACCAACTTTACATTTTAAATATTCAGGTTCAATTTCCGGAGAAGAGTTGAAGTATGACTGTCACCTTGTTCTAGGTGAGTCGAGGAGCAACTCGGCAAGAGGAAACAAGGTGAAAATGAAGTGCTAATTGCAGGGGTGTGTGCCAAATCACCATTTCAGAGTTTGGAGGGGTCCATGGAGTTGGGATAGACATTTTCATTAAGGAAGGAAATTTTAAAAATCCATTTGATGCCAAAACCCCAACTTGTTCATTCACTGCCGATTAAAGGCCTAGTAAACCCTTCAAAGCCCTCATTTTGGGGTTAGTACATTGTACAGTGAAACGAGGCGACAAAACCAAAAAAATCCTTTAGGTTTAAGTGTATCTTTGAATAAAATCCAAATTTATTTCAGGGTCTTTTGCATCATTTTCCTTCGAGCCCTAGAAAACCGGATTTGGAGGCCAAAGTGGGGCTCATTCCTTGTAGCCCTTTTCTAGGCAAGATTTTGAAATCCATAAGAAACCTAACGACTGCAAACCACTAATGGACCCTAAATGAATTAAAAACATGTTAGAAGATACCTGGACACCTCTGCATCATCCCACAATAGCAGGAGGTCAGTTTGACAAGTTGAAGCCAAGAGGCCAGAATTGAGCATCTGAGAAGCACTGTGAATTGATAGGGTTCCTAACCAAAACACCTAAAGAAAACACCTTAGAATAGTCAAGAATCAATCCCTAGAAGAGATTGAGAATGAATTGGAGGTATAGAGTGCATTTAGGCTTGGTGAGTTGGTGGAATTGAGAAACACCAACTAGGTGAAGTGTTTAGCAGGCTTGGTAAACCCCATCAAATTGGTATCAGAGCCTATAAGATTTGGGTGAAAAGAGTTGATGTCATCAGTGGAATATGTAAGAGACAAAATCATGCTGACCAATGCAGACTTGGCAAGGAAAGTAGATGATCAGGAGGAAGAGAATAGACTCCTGAAAGAGAGATTGATTGAATTGGCGAGTAAGCTTGGTGCAATTGAAACTAAGGCTGATGAAGTGTTGGTAAAGGTTGAAGGAGCGGAAGGGAAGGGTAAAGAAGTGTTAGAGATAGACAAAGTGCCTGAACCAGATCCTGTCCTAGAGAAAGAACCTTTCCTGAAGGCGTTGAAAGCCTTGAGTGGTAAATCACTAGAAGGATTGCCATTGTTCACTGCTAAGATGGAGGCAGAAATGGTCCTATAATGGATAGAAGGTATGGAGAACCAATTTGAATATGAAGGTATAACTAAATCCCAGAGAGTCATGGTAGATAAGTCCAGGATGAGAGGAGTTTCTCTCACATGGTGGCAATTTGTAAAAGATGAGAGGAAGAAAATGGACGAAGCACCCATCTCTTCTTGGAAAGGGATGCTTGTAAAAATTAAAGAAGTCTACCTCCCTGATGACTATGAAGTGAAAATCCATAGGAAGAGACAAAATTTAAGACAAAAAGACCTTGATGTTAGTAGCTACATGCAGGAGTTTCACAAACTTAGCCTTAGATCTCATGTGGTGGAAGAAGAGAGTCTCAAGGGTGCTAGGTACCTAAATGGTCTACGGTGGAACATCCAAGAAGAAATCAGCCTAATGAGCCCAAAAAAAGTCCATCAAACCTTTCAACTTGCCCTTAAGGTGGAGGAAAAACTGAAAAGAAAACATGACTCAAGTAGCAATAGAGGCCATAGGGGAGGCTTTGGAGGAAGAAGTACTGAACAAAGAACTAGGTGACCTCAAAGGTTGCCTTAGAGTCAGAAGTAGGTGACAACTTGATGATAAGGAGAACTTTGATCAAGGAACTAGTCAGAGAAGAGCCTAGCCAAAGAAGGTCCTTCTTTAGAATCAAATGCAAGATTATGGGCAAAGTGTGCAAAGTGATCATTTATTCAGGGTCTACAGACAATATTGTATTAGAAGAGGCAGTGAGTAAACTCAAATTACAAAGGATACCTCACAACAATCCTTGTAGATTCACCTGGTTAAACAAAGGCCAACATGTTCTGGTCAATGAGGAAGCATGGGTGGATTGTACCATTGGAAGGTATAAGGACAAGGTATTATGTGATGTCCTACCCATGGATGCATGTCATCTCCTATTAGGAAGACCATGGCAATTTGATAGACAAGCTATCCATGATGGAGCCAAGAATGCATACTCATTCAAGAAAGATGGAGTCACATTCAAGATTCACTCTATCCTTGAGGAAGGTGAGAAAAGGGCAGCAGGTCCTAATGTTCTTTTGGCAAGTGAAAAATAGTTTTTGAAGACACTTGAGCAAGGTGAAGGTGTAGGATTTGCACTAGTGATGAACCCTAAAGAGGAAGACAAGAAAGAACAGTTAGATTTGCCAAAACAGGTGCAAGATTTGTTGAAGAAATTCAAAGGCGTAGGAAGTGACGGACAACTAGCCACATTACCTCCTAAAAGAGCCATAAGCCATCAAATAGACTTCATTCCCGAAGCATCCTTACCTAACAAGGAATCTTATAAGATGACTCCCCAACAAAAAGTTGAGATTACCAAGCAAATCCATGAGCTCTTAGACCAAGGCCTAATTAGGAAAAGCATTAGCCCTTGTGCTGTCCCTACTATGTTAGCCCCAAAGAAAGGTGGTACTTGGAGGTTGTGTACTGATTATAGAGCCATAAATAGGATCACCATCAGATATAGGTTCCCTATTACTAGAATAGAAGACCTCATGGATTGTTTAGGGGAAGCTAAGTTCTTTACCAAGAGTGACCTTAAAAGTGGATATCACCAAATTAGGATTAAAGAGGGTGATGAGTGGAAAACAACATTCAAGACAACAAAGGGACTTTATGAGTGGCTTGTAATGCCATTTGGATTATCCAATGATCCAAGCACCTTCATGAGACTCATGAATGAGGTGATGAAGGATTTCATAGGTAAATTTGTGGTGGTATATCTAGATGGTAGATCATATTACTCATTTGCAAGATGTATTACAAAGATTGTATGATGAAAAGCTAACCATGAACTTGGATAAGTGTGAGTTTGTCAGCCAAGAGTTGGTTTACCTTGGGTTTGTATTGTCTCAAGGAAACCTCAAGATGGATCCCAACAAGGTTGAATCCAGAGTAAATTGGCCCACTCCTAAGTCTGCAATAGAGGTGAGAAGCTTCCATGGACTAGCTCAGTACTATAGGAAGTTCATTAGGAAATTCAGTGCTATATGTGCACCGATGTTAGACACCATTAGAGGTGGAATGAAGGCAAAACTTCAGGGGAATGAGGAAGCCAAAAAAGGTTTTGAAACCTTGAAGGGGACGATAGCTACTCAATCGGTGCTAGTGTTGCCTAGTTTTGAGAAATTTATCATTGTAGAATGTGATGCAAGCAATGTTGAGATAGGTGTTGTCCTAAGCCAATAAGAAAGACCAGTAGCTTTCCATAGTGAGAAGCTAAGTGATTCCAAGAAGAAATACTCCTATTATGACCTTGAGTTGCATGCTTTAGTGCAAGCTTTGAGAAAGTGGAGACACTATCTCCTCCCTAAGGAATTTGTAGTCTATATAGATAACATAGCATTGAGTTTTCTAAAATCACAAGATAAGCTCAGTCATAAGCATATGAAATGGGTGGAGTATATGCAGGCCTATACATTCACCATGAAGCACAAGAAAGGGCAATTAAACCGGGTAGCGGATGCATTGAGTAGAAGACTTTTGACAATCCAAGAGATCCAATTGAGAAGCATAGGTGTTGACAGTTTTAGAGGCTTATATCCAGATGACGAAGACTTCTCAAATGCCTACAAGGTGTAAAAGGAGTATCAAAACCACTTCCATAGTGAGTATTCTGATTTTACTTTGCAAAATGGACTATTGTTTAGAGGTGGGCAGCTTTGTGTGTCTAGAGGCTCAATGAGGGAAAATCTCATACAAGAGAAGCATAATCGAAGCCTTAGTGGATTTTTTGGAGTCAATAAGACTCAAGAGTTGGTTCAAAGGTACTACTATTGCCCAAGGATGAGTCAAGATGTGAAGAAGTATACGGAGACTTGCATAGTTTGCCAAAAGGCCAAAGGTACTTCTACAAATGCCAGTTTATACCAACCTCTTCCTATACCAAATAGACCTTGGGAATGCATTAGTATGGACTTTGTAGTAGGTTTACCAAGGAAAAAACATGGATATGACAACATTTATGTCATTGTGGAGAGATTTAGCAAAATGGCTCACTTTGTGCCTTGCAAGACTACTCATGATGCATGCCGAGTAGCTCAATTGTTCTTCAAAGAGGTAGTGAGGATACATGGTTTACCCATGAGAATTGTTTCCAATAGAGACTCAAAGTTCATGAGTAATTTTTGGAAGACACTCTAGCAAAAGATTGGCACCAACCTCTCTTTTGGATTACCCTATCATCCTCAAACAGATGGGCAGACTGAAGTGGTGAATAGGAGCTTGGAAAACCTATTAAGGTGCCTTACTAAGGAATATGGTCAGACATAGGATCAAGTACTCTCACAAGCTGAATATGCATACAATGACACCATGAATAGGACTACCGACAAGAGCCCTTTTGAGGTGGTCTATGGAGTGCACCCAAGAGGAATTTTGGAGTTGAGAGACTTAGGTAGTGCAGCAGCAAGAAGTGGATATGCAAAAGAGTTTGCTTAATCAATGAAGGAATTACATGAATCAGTCAAGAAAGCATTGAAGGAGAACAGAAGCAAACTCAAGCAAGCATTGAAGGAGAACATAAGAAAACTCAAGCAAAAAGTTGATGAAAGGAGGAAAAATCTACAATTTCAAGTGGGAGATATTGTCATGGTGCACCTAAAAAAAGAAAGGCTACAGCAAGGAGTGCCTAACAAGTTACAAATGAGAAGGATAGGTCCATGTACCATTCTAGCCAAGTATGGAGAAAATGCATACAATGGGGATCTACCTAGTGACATAGGATTGTCACCGGTTTTTAACATAGCAGACTTAATTGACTATAAGGGACCAATTCAAGGTTCATATTGTAGTCACTCAGAGGTATCAGATGATGTGAACCACCTTCAATTACCAGCCAAACCAAATCCACATGTCAAGAAGGTGTTGAGTTCAAGGATCGCCAAGAAGACATGGTATCAAGCCTATTGGGAGAACCTCATCAAATGGCAGGGTATGTATGATGTTGAAGCTACATGGGTGATTGAGATAGAGTTTAAGAAGCTTGGGATTGATTAGAATCTGATTTCCAAAGAGGTGACATGATCTTCTTTTGTTTGGGAGAATGGTGCAGGAGCACCTAGGACTTAGGCAAATTATTTTTCACAATTTTGGCTTGTATTGACCCAAGCGAAGTCAGTAGTGAATAAGGATTCCAGGAGGGTCCAAGAGTTGGTATTTTTTTTCAATGTAGGCCTAGGTTGAGTTAATTCTTCTTAGGTTTGCATTTTTATGTAAATAGTGGGTTTGAGTAGGTGGTTGACCTTCTTGATGGTTAAAAGTGTCAAAAATTGATATAGGAATTAGAGAGGGTTAAATAGGGCTTAGACATGTTTGAAAATTCATATGTTTTGTTTTGGAATAGGTCTTATAGTTTGGAGAGACCAAAAGTGCAAAAATTACAAAGTTGCAAAAAGTTGTCATGACAACTTTTGAAAGTTGTCATGACAACTTTTGTCCTGAATTGGTTAGCAGTGGAGTTAGGGATTTTCAAACACCCTAGGAGGACTCCAAATGTGGGAAAGCTATAAATACCCTCTCTTTCACATTTACCAAGGTTAGAGAAGTGTGTGATGTAAGTTCAACAATTGAAACTATTCATTTTCAGTCTTGTTGACATGATTTCGGCTTGATTTCACTCATTTTGCAATTGAATATGAATTGAATCCATTGATCCAGCAATGGATTGAAATCTTGTTTGTTTTTGTGTTTTTGGTTCAATTTAGAGTTTTATAAATACTGTTCATTGGTGTTTTCTTTCTTAAGTTTGCAAGCAGCCAGTTTTGGCTTGTATATAATAGTTTTCTTGTAAATATGGTTGCCCCATGAGTTCCACACATGCTACAATCATGTCTAGTTGGGAAATTGTAGGCAACCAACTTTACATTTTAAATATTCAGGTTCAATTTCTGGAGAAGAGTTGAAGTATGACTGTCACCTTGTTCTAGGTGAGTGGAGGAGCAACCCGGCAAGAGGAAACAAGGTGAAAATGAAGTGCTAATTGCAGGGGTGTGTGCCAAATCACCATTTCAGAGTTTGGAGGGGTCCATGGAGTTGGGATAGACTTTTTCATTAAGGGAGGATATTTTACAAATCCATTTGATGCCAAAACCCCAACTTGTTCATTCACTGCTGGTTGAAGGCCTAGTAAACCCTTCAAAGCCCTCATTTTGGGGTTAGTACATTGTACGGTGAAACGAGGGGACAAAACCACACAAATCCTTCAGGTTTAGGTGTATCTTTGAATAAAATCCAAATTTATTTGAGGGTCTTTTGTATCATTTTCCTTCAAGCCCTAGAAAATCGGATTTGGAGGCCAAAGTGGGGCTCATTCCTTGTAGCCCTTTCCTAGGCAAGATTTTGAAATCGGTAAGAAACCTAATGATTCCAAACCACTAATGGATCCTAAATGCATTCAAAAAATGTTAGAAGACACCTCCACACATTTGCATCATCCCACAATAGTAGGAGGTCAGTTTGACAAGTTGAATCCAAGAGGCCAGAATTGAGCACCTGAGAAGCACTGTGAATTGATATGGTTCCTAACCAAAACACCTGAAGAAAACACCTTAGAATGGTAAAGAATCAATCCCTAGAAGAGATTGAGAAGGACTTGGAGGTCTAGAGTGCAACTAGGCCTAGTGAGTTGGTGGAATTGTGCAACATCAACTAGGTGAAGTGTTTCAATCTTTAAGTATTTCAATTTTTAAGATCAATTGTGAAAAATTTTAAAAATCAAGAAAAAGAACATCCACTTTAGGAACTTTATGTGGACTCAACTTCTTGCAATGAAATGTATACGGTATGGATTCCACCATCCAACAAGTTGTGTTATGTTGGGTGATCCATATATTGCTATGCTAAACAATCACAACTAGCAAGCCATACTATATTAGGTGACCAATTCCTTAAGAAACATAAACAAGAACAAACAAAAAAAACTAGAAAGACACACTCTACTATATAATAAATTCTTTATGGAATGTAAACAACAATAGAGATCAAAATAGCAAGCCATGTCGTACTAGATGATCATGATGAGTCATATGAAATGGATGTCATTGGCTAGAAATTTATGTTATATTGGTTAAATCATATACAATCAAAACCTTAGGGAATGTAAAAATGGATCACACTAATAGCTCACACTATAGTGGATGATCAAGAGAAGTCATATACAATAAAAACTGTAAGAGATAGATTTGATGATCACGCCTTAGGGGGTGTTATGCAACACAATGCCACCACTTATGGGGCACACCAAAGAAAATAATACACAAAAAGGAGGTCATATACTCCCCTTTATATGTTAGCATATTTTTATACTAATGCCTCAAGGATAAGAGAGAGATCCATATCAAGAAAACACACCTTCAACATGAAGAAGAGATACACAATAATGATGCATGCGTCCAAGTGAGTAACATATCCTTATGAATGATGTACACACCTCTAAGAAAGGAAGGAATCATCACAAATGATATATACGTATTTAAATAAGGGTAAAGGGATCCTTATCAAGGATATGCAGTTTGAAACAAAGAGAAGGGATCCTCATTAGGGATACATACCTTCCAAAAAGGCAAATGTGGGGTAATTATTGTCTAAGAATACCCACCCTCTTAAGAAAAATTAGATATCCTTTCTAGCAAACTAGTTCAAACCGTATCTAGTAGCTTTCTAGTTCTATAATGTAAAAGAAAAATGTACCATATAATGTGTAAAACTGGTTTGAGTGAACATATGCAACCAAGGAATCATAAACTCGAAGATCTATTTATTAAAGTGTAGGAAGCATATAAGTGAGAACTAAAGAGTATAGCAATGGGAAGATTAATAGATTAGTATATATTGTGAAACTTTTAAGAATGAAATAGGTATTATATGTATATAATCTAAAATGAATGCATAAACATGAGAATGAATTATAAATTCTAGAGAATCCCTTAATTACATAATATATTCTAGCATCACATTTAGTACATCATCATATATAATTTATATCTAGATTAAACTTGTTGTATGGACATTTTCTTATTTCTAATGAGAGAAACTATATATGGTGAATGCAAGGGAGTTGAATATTTTTATGGATTTTTAAAATTTTAATTAACTTTGTATTTTAGTCTTCACATTGAAAATCTATATTTTCCTCAAAAAGAATTGTTCAAATTATATCGCATAACACATTCTCATATCTTGATATAGGTAAACAAAAAGATCAAGAATATTTAGGAATATTTATTGAGTGCTTTTAATGAAAAGTGATTAACATGAATAATATACTTTTACTAAAGAAAACTTTTAAAAGATTATGAATTTCTTTTAAATTAGAAGAAATGGTATTCCTAAAATTACATTAAACCTTGGTAAAATATTATTTTCTTTCTTTATCATTGAGATAATAGAGTTGTTCACCACACACCATCTACTATTTTGTTTTGGTAGATAAATTATAGAACTTTTAAATACAATAATATTCTGCCTTAACAGGAATTAAAAATAGGAAAAAAAAAGGTGTTTCAAATCAATATGATGGACTCAAAAACTACTGAGTTAAAAACCTGGTAAAACATTATTTTCGTATCAATTTCATTCTCTATTATTGAAACAGATAGATCCGTTCATCACCCATTGTCCCAACATTGCTGTTTTGTTCTTTTATTATAATTAATGCGGACACTCACATCGGCAAATCAAATCAAATCATGTGCTATGACGAAATTTGTAGGAAACATATTTTCTTAATATTAAAATTTGATACTTTGAAGAGTCTACCTGTATGTGAACGTTGAATATTATTTGGAAGTCAGTTTGCTATGGCCAACAATAGTAGCTTTCTAGAAAACGTCCTCAACACGTGCTGAACAGTCCGCAACTTAGTAAGGATTCATCAATTATTTGGAAGTCAGTTTGCTATGGCCAACAATAATAGGAATTCACCATCAATGTTTCAATTAGCAATTTGTATTTGAGAAAGGTCCAAAGGTACAACAAAACAAAGTCAAGTATATTTAATGGTCAAAGTTCTATGAATGCAATGTATATATGTCTCATTTGTTATGATTAAGGTGCCATCAACCTTGTAAATCTTGTATAATTAATTATTCCTACTGTTTGTAAAATTCCATAATAGAATATGTACTCACTAAGAAATGGTCTTATTTTAGCTACTTTTAGATCTCAATACCTAAAAACGGGTGTGGGGGCACTTACCCCCCACTACTGTTGCCCCTCCAAGATTCTCCCTAGCAGGGGTTCTAGGGAAGTGCTCCCAAATGGAATTTTTTAGAAAATTGCATTGTAAAATTATATAATTTTTTAGTCAATCTAAATCATTCATCATTAGGTCATAGAAATTATGGTAGGATTCGTTTCCTTAGAAGGAAACACATTTTAATGAGGGCATTGTATTAAGATTACAACAAGACAGAGAGTTCAAAGAAAAGAATAGACGATGTTGAAATAAAGACAAAAAGTGAAGGGTGTTAGTGATGTATTGTAAACTCTATTGAAATTTATATAGACCAGTGCACATCTCTTCTTGTGTTTATTTTTTTCTCAAAAATATATTTCCACATAAATATTATATTATGTGTTTTTTTCGTATATTCTTTTATTTCCTTTGTTTTCCCTAATTTGTTTTCCTATTATCTCTATTTGGTTCTGCATTGGATCAATAATTATAATTACAAAAACTAGATTATCATTCTATAGATGTTTACCTTTATTTCAAACTTTATTTACTTTGTAGAAGTTCATAAATGAAACTTTAAAACTTTTCTTCTGTGTTCCTTTTCATTATTTACCTCAATCTAGTTTGTTTTTCTACTTTTTGTCAATCTTAATTTTTCCTTAGCAAAGATTTTAGTCTTTACGATATTTCCTTTAAATAAGGGTTTGTGAACTTCATCCTATGGAGGGGAGGAGATGTTCAATTGCTCAAAAACATATTGTAGAAAGATCACCCACAAATCAAGATATTTACATTTTGAAATAGACATAAATTTGGTTGAACTATATTACTTGGTCCAAAAAACTGATCCTATAATATAACATATTTGTAAATTAAAAAAATATATTAATAGAAATCGTTAGAGATCAAAATAAATTATAATAAAACATAATAAATTTTAAAATAAAAATCAAAGAATACAAAAAATTAAATTAAATACTATAATTTTTAAAATAATAAAATATACAATTTCATCCCTTAAAATTACATTTTACACATCAAATTATTTAATAAAACAAAAACACTTAAAAAAAACTTCATATACACTGATGAAGAAAAAACACCTTTACACTAGAAAAGCTAAAACCAAGGAATCATTTTGAATTTCATATATTACCCCTAGAAATGTTTCTTAGACACCAACAATTTCTTACACACCTCATGCTAATAAATTTGCAGCGGCCATATACTAAAAGAAAACTTTGTCATTATACTAACAAAACCCTCTATACAGTTGTATCTACTTTCATCTATTAACCTCTTATACACCCATCAATAGCTAATATTACAACATCATACAAATCGAAGGCTCTCTTTCTCACCCTTTTATTTAAAGTCAATACTCCAATCACAACCGAGAATCCCAAACCATAACTCAATCCAAGTCCGACTGCCCATCCTATCATTTCACCATCTGAATTCTTTGCTTCACCAATTCTCTCAATACTTGTGCAGTTGCCATAGCCAGAAGAGTTGTTGCACACGCTTATATTGGTAAATGGAATCCCACTTAGCTTAGAATTGCCTAAGTAGGATGACTCCCCAAAAGTTAGAAACTGTCCTCCATGGGGTACTTTTCCATCAAGCATGTTGTAAGATAGATTCAAGAACTCCAAATAACTCAGGAACTCAAGTTCTAAGGAAATGTTGCCATTCAACCTGTTTAGCGAGAGGTCCAGAGACTCTAGCTGATCCATGTGTCCCAATGTTTTTGGGATTCGGCCACTGAGATGATTCCTTGAAAGGTTAAGGGCTATCAAGCCTTGAAGAGATCCCATTTTAAAAGGAATGCTCCCTGATAAACTGTTGTTTGAAAGATCAATACATTTAAGAATAAAGAGAACATTCACAAATTCAACATCCCAGCCTTTCCAGGAAATTGTAATTTTATTTGTATATCTAACGTCTTCCAAATGGTTTGAATTATTCTGCGATGCATTGACCATTGCAAGCAGGTTTGTAAGGTTGCTTGGAATAGCTCCTGAAAGGTGGTTGCCAGAAAGATCCAGAATTTGAAGATTCGGAAGGCCAATTACCTGGCGTGGGATACTGCCATGAAAATGATTAGACCTTAAGACCAACACATGCAGCTGTGATAGCTTTCCAATCCAGTGGGGAAGGGTGCCTTCCAAATCATTATTTCCCAAATCCAATACTTGCAGAGATCGGCCTTCTGAAATGGATGAGGGAATAACTCCTCTCAAATGATTACCATTGAGCTTCAATGTATGCATGTTTGTAATGTTGCCCCACTCTGCTGGCAATTTACCTTCCAGATGATTCTCTGCCAAATCTAGAACACTAAGAGAAGAACAATTCCTGGTTAAATGAGGAGGAATGACACTGCTCAGCGTATTTTTTGAAAGGTCAAGAACCTGCAAATATGGAGTGCAAATAGAATCTGGAATCGCTCCGCTGAGGTTATTCCGCGACAAGGATAAGAACCTTTCATTTTCAAGATACGCACCGATGTGACTAGGAATAGAACCATTAAACTGATTCGTCGACAGATCCAGCAGATAAGCTCCAGCGAGAGGAAGATGAAGAGAACCTTCTAGGCTATTATTGTGCAAATCTAGAGAGTCAATATACATGGGTAAGGTTTGTCTAGATGGCAATGACCCAGTTAATTGATTACAGCTAAGGTTCAAACTATAAAGGCTGGGTAAGTTCCATATCCAAGATGGAATATTTGTTTGGATACTGTTAGCAGATAGGTCTAGATATTCCAAGTCGTATTGGGTCACAAGAAACGATGGAATTCTATCTAAATTGCAAGAGCCTAATGCCAAAGCGGAAAGCTTAAACTGCGGAATCCATGTTGAATCAATGTTTACAGTTAACTGATTGTAAGAAAGATACAGGCTATCAAGACTAGTGAGATTATCGAATACGGAAAGGGAAATGAGGCCGCTTAAACTATTGGAGTGGAGCAAAAGGCTTCTTAAGTTAACAAGATTTGAATTTGTAGATGGAATCGTACCATTCAATTCGTTGGCACTAAGGTCAAGACTAACAAGGGAAGAAAGTGAGTCCACTGAAGGTGGGATTACCCCAGTTAACATGTTGTAGGACAGGTCCAATTCAACAAGTTTAGAGAGATTGAGTATGGAGACAGGAAACTCACCTTCAATAGAGATATCAGACAGATAAAGACTCTTCAAGGACGACACATTCCCTATAGCAGATGGAATCCCACCTTCAATTCCGGTATACGACAGATAAAGACTTTCCAAGGACAACGCATTCCCTATAGCAGATGGAATCTCACCTTCAATTCTGGTATCTGATAGAAGAAGATCCTTCAAGGACGACATATTCCATATAGCAAATGGAATCTCACCTTCAATTCCGGTAAGTGATAGATCAAGACTTTGCAAGGACAACAAATTCCCTATAGCAGATGGAATCTCACCTTCAATTCTGGTACCTGACAGACGAAGACGCTCCAAGCATGAGATATTCCATATAGCAGATGGAATTCGGCCCTTGATGGCTGTCCGTGAAAGATCAATGCTGGTTAGTGACAAAGAAGACTTTCGTTGTCCAATGAAAGAAATGTCTCCTCCAAGATTGTAATTCCCAGAGAGATCAAGAGAGAGCAAGCGCCCAGTCACATTTTCAATCCAAGCTGGTATATATGCTGACAAATAGTTGTATGATAGATCGAGATGGAGGAGAGAGGTGAGGTTGAGAAGGGAATTGGGAATTTGTCCTCCAAGCCCACAGTCAGACATGCTGAGTTGTTGAAGGTTGGATAGACTGCCAACAACTTCACCCCACTCTTTGTTTACAGAGATGTTCACTTCAGCAAGAGAGAGGTATTCCAAGCTCACCAGATTTGATAAGCTTTCCAAACTCACGTAAAATTCACTTACATCACCCAGAAAGGATTCATTTACATAACCAGCAAATGACAAGTCAAGAAAAGTGAGACTCTTCAACTTTCTATTATGGGGAGGACTGAATTTACCCTTGAAGAGGTTGTCACTGAGATCGAGGTGCTCCAACCGTGCAAGTTGGAACAGCGATGAACTGATGTTACCTTCCAAATTGAATCCACTCAGATCCAGTCGAGAAACATGGCCTATGCGGAGATTACAACTGACTCCTCTCCACGTGCAGCAATTGAATCCGTGCCAGGAACTTAGTGTGTTATACTCATCTACAACGGCTGCCTTGAAATCCAGAAGAAGATTTCTTTCAGGGAAGGGGCATGCAATTGCAGGGGAAGTGAAGCAGCATAATATTGTTATAATTGCAAACATAGCTTCCATTGTTTTGGAAACTAAAATTCTTATTATCTTTACTTTGAAAGAAAAGAGATGATCAGAAATCATGGGAGACGAATGATGAATATATCTCTAACTGTGGTTAAATAATGTTGTGTGAAGAGTGTCGCGTATGCAAAGAAAGAGTGTCACATCAACACTGTAACATTTTTGTCATTTTCAATGGGTGGAAAAGTCATGTGAAGGTAAGGCACAACAAATCCGAGGGTCCAATTTGAATGTGATGGGTATCGTGTAAAACAAGAATATGGCGTGTCAATATGGAAAATTAACTATGTAAATTGTGACTATATATTTTTCATTCCAATTATTTCCAACATTGACTGACAATTTTTATTAGACTTAAATCCCGTGCATTTCTTTTCCACAAATATTCGTATCGACCAGGAAAAGCTTTCACATAAAATTGAGATCGCTGGAAAACATAGACCAGATCATATGACTCACACAAAAATAGAACATACTTAAAAAATACAAGAATAATAAAGAAATCAGGGGCACAAACTAAATTTTCGGAGTTGAGATGTTTTTAGGCCAAGCATTTTAAAAAAAAAATCTATGTTGAATATCAAGCAGTTTTTTTAATTGTGGTTTATTCATTAACTGTTTATCATTATAAAATTATATAGGTAATAGAGTTTTGATAAAAAACTAATTTTATTTTATGATTAAAAAATTAAATATGATTATATAGTAATTAAATTCAAGTTTCTAATATATTTAAAAAACAATTGTTTGTGAATCTCATATATTAAAAAAAAAATCATACATAGAGTGGAAACATCTTTTTTGTCCAAACTCATCCAAGGATTGGCAACAAAATTTCAAATTGCTTTGTTTTAATTTTTTCTTTAATTTTGCTAATGTTTATATTTATCCATATTGTAATAGAAAAGATTGTATATTCATGTCCTCTTCTTTTATGTTTTAGGCCTAATTTGATTAGGTTATCTTTTATGTATTGATTAGTATATGTCCTGACATAATTTTACATCGAATTTCAATGATTTTATCCCAATCTCATTTCATCTCCATGCATCTCAAAGGTATGAACATAGTCAATAATCTCCACCATTAGTTGGCATGATTTTTTCATAGTCCGCGAAGAATTGATATTATTACTTTTGATTTTAATAATGGATATTTATGAATCGTCAGTTTGATTTTAACTGAGTGTGACCCAAAATTTTCATTAAAAAAAAAACACAATTAAAACCAAAAGTAATCATATCAAATCTCCACCATTCATCATCCTAGATTACACCCACAAATGCATAATTCATGTAGGTCACTTGCATACATGCATATTTGAACCTAACAGTTTAAAATTCGATTTGATAATTTCATTCCTTTTTAACCATTATTATTCAATTAAAGTCTAATTTATTCCACATTACAACCTAGGTTAGTGTTTGTAAGGACTAATTTCACTTCATTTAAATTATCATGAGATAATCAAAATAATATTTACATGAAAATATAATAGAAAGATCATGTAACATCCTAGTAAGGGCATCATTAGCTTGCAACATCATTCTAGGTGTCCTACATACTTGCTTAATGTCTTTAATCCTCATTCATCACCATTAATTTAGTCTACTTAATGCACTATCTAATAAGAACATAACCCTTGCTTACTAAGTTCCTAGAAATGGTGTCTATAATACCACCCTACTTGATTCATGTGGTACTAAAGAAGATTATGCACTAGTGTTTTTTTTTTTGATGAATAATAGGTCGTGGCCAAATAATTGTATTAATAAAATGAAAATACATGAAAGTTTGCAACCCAATTCAGTGTGGGAACTGGTAGGAAAGAATCGGGAGAAGAAAACCTCCAGTCTTGCCCAAGGAAAAATAATTCCTGGAAATAATCGGGTAATACAATAAATGGCCAGATGCCAATACAGAAAATTACAATTGATAATTCCTATCGAGAACACCATACTCGTTCCATTGCTGATGGATGCATAATTTGACTACAATGGAGTCATATTCTACTCATATTGAGATGGTGTTGTTCTGAGTAAGACATGACGAAGACCTCCACCTGAATCCTACATAGTCAGATTGTCAAAACAGAAACCACATTCTTCCTACACACTGTTAGGCTAGTTTGAATTGAGAATTACGAGCAACTGTAACCCAAAATTGATAAATTCCTGTGTTTTGTCTTAATACAAACATTTCCATAGATTTCCACTATGAGAACATACCCGAAGATTTCAAGACAAGATAGATCAATATACTCTCAAACCTTCCTGACAAAAACTTACTGACGCATCGAAGATGAATCAAGGTAAGCAAGACCCAAAGCAAGATTTAGTTGCCAAATCTAAGTATCCATAGCATAACCCAGTCTAGGGTCGTGATAGTCGTAGACAAATTTAGGAGACCTAGCCACGAAAAACTAATAAAGGAAGAGAGAATCCCAGCCTACATCTACCTACAAGAACGAGGATATAAACATGTTTGAATTGGAAATTTAATTTAAATCATGGTTATAACCAACTTGGGTTAATTGTAGATTAATCAATCTTATGATTGGGGGGTTAAATTTTAAATGTGTTTTCAATTAATTTTATTACACATGTGACTTCATCCTTTCCTTATAGTAATATAGATGTGAATTCTTTATTTCTAGAAATCTTATTTGCAAGTGATTTATGCATTTGACTGATTTAAGAAAAGATTGCCTGTTTAGGATCTTGTGTTATAGTAGCTACAATCAAGTTTAAATTTCGTTGCAATTTTGGTGAGTTGTCATTTGTCTTATGACATATACCATCTTAGTCAGGTGTCATTGTATAAACCCTGTGGATGTGAGCCATTGTGTGTTATGTTTCCAAATGGTCAATCCTGGGTTAGTGATGATGAATCCTTCACCGGTTGTATGCCAGGATTAGATATGGCTGTCAGTTTCGCCATAGACTTCTCATAGAGAGACCTTTCCTATTAGGGTCCTAGGAGAGAGAGTGGCTTTCGAGCGGGGCTCACACCCGAAATGGTTGGCAGGATAACCCCTCGAAAGTCAGTTAATAAGTGATAACCTAATAATTGATTAGGGGGTGGGTAGTTATTAATTTAATTAAGATATTGTACCCGACACATGGTTGAGTGCTTGTATAGGCTCAAGGTGTTGTGGGAAAGCCTAGAATGGCAGACCTACGACCTTGTCTTCACGAAAGGTTGGTAGGGTCCGCATGATGCTTAGATGGACCCGAGGGTTCGAGAGAAGTTACCAGGATAACCCAGGATGGGGGCCGGGACCTATGGAGACCTACCTAGGGTAACCATCTTACGCCATGTGATGACACTCTCTCTTTAGGGTCATCTAGGACAAGGATTGCTAGCGCAAGAACGATTGTCATCTATGATTTTAACTATGCCTCTATCAATGAGTCCTTTCATTCCATTTGAAAATCAAGACAATCATTGGTAGTGTGTTTATATGTTTGGTGATATGAGAAAAAAAGAGCTATTGAAGAAGCAACACTTTTCTGAGATGAATGATAGTTTTTTTGTCTTGCAAAATGATCTTTGAAATCTTGAATCCTAAGGAGATCATCCATAGGATAATTATGATAATTTCCTAGGCCTTATGTGCTAGCTTGTGTAGGAGGTTTTATAAATAGGGGCTCTAATTCCTTGTTCAAAATTTCCAAGTCCTTGTCCTCTAAAACCTTGTTTTGATATTATGTTAAATACACTCCTATAAGAATTTCTTAATCGACAAGGGGAGGAACATTACAATAAATTTCTTTTAAGTTTGTAGTGTAAGTGTGTTTAGAAGGAACAATGGGACAAGTAGATGAAGAAGGAATATCTTGTAGAGGAGGATTTTTCTTTCTATCATCATTCATATCCTCTTTGGTAGATTGGGAAGGAAGATCCTTATCATCTAAGGCCTCATATTTGCTTAATGTTATTATGGGAGATAAATCACGAATAAAGTACATAACATCACCTCTCTACAAATGTTTTGATGACTAAGATAGACGCTAGGAGAATAAGGAGGATCTAGAGAGATATAAACACCAATATTTTGATTTTATCCCCCTTGCGATAGGCTATGTGCATGAGAAGAAGATGGTGCCATGTGGTTCTTCAATAATTGTTGTCCATTAGAGAGATCATTGATAGGAGTATTAGCTTATTCTAAATTCACATTAGATACCCTAGGAGAGGTATAAGTATTAGGTTCTCCATTAGCATCTTTAGGATTGGGATCTACAAAAGCTTTAATATGATCAATATATGAAATGCATTTTCCTAAAAAATAAATGATAAAACAACATGAACTATAAATGAAAGCTTTGAGATCTAGTTGATTCAAAGGTAGTAATTTGGAATCTCTAAAAATGAAATATGCTAAAGTTAAATGAATGAAAAGAATAAATGTGAAATGAAAGAAGCCATCATCCAACACATGATTATGATAAATATAAGTTAAAAGAAAAGTAATCATATGTGAAATAGAAGATAAATCAAATCTATTAAGTTCCATTTTAAAATCAGATCTAAAAATTGAATTGATGAATTATGCAACCCACAAATCTAATTAACCAAAATAAATTAGGGTTTTTATGAATTAAACCTCTTAATTTATGTAATTTGATTAAAGTGAGATCTATGAATTTAAATTTAAATTTTGAAATGTTTTCAAATTAGATCTGAAACAATTAATCCAAATTAAACAAATCACGAGCTCAATTTTATAATTGAAAAATTAGGGTTTTTTGTGAAATTAACCTCTAAAGTTTTAAAATTCAATTGGAAATGAAACTTGTAAATGTAAATTTGGATTTTAAATTGCATAAATACTTAGATTTGAGAACATAAATTAGAATTAAAGGTATAAGGCATCGGATTCACCAAAATGGAATGGTGAAAATATTAGGGTGTCCACCATTACATGTATGAAAACTGCTAATATTTTTCTTGGGGACCATCACATTAGGCAAAGATAGGAATTTGATAGATCTAAACCAAATAGATCTAGATGTTGATCAGATTCTAGGGGTGTTGGATGTACCTCTTCTTTCCCTTGAGTTGAATTTATTTGTTAAAGATGTTCAAATTAGGGTAAATGGGATAAAATTGAATTAATTATGCATAAACAATGAGCTGCAACTGTCGGATTGAGCCATGAACTTGGCTTTGAGGATTGTAAATCTATTCGGATTTTTTTCCAGAAGGAGATCCCGATTTATCAATACCGGTACGGTGGTCACTCTGGTCCTCTGCACTTTTCACACTCCAATAGAGAATTGATTCTTTAGTGTAAATAAAGCTTATCTTGAAGATCACATCTTCGTACCTGTTCCTGCACACACTAGAGAAGGGAAATAGGTTGGGAATAGGGGTTTGCATAAGTCAAATCCCAGTTTAAGAATTAACCTTGAAAGAAATATTGCAAATACTTGAAATAAATAATGGAAAGATATACCAAAAATCTACAATAGCTAATAATGATGGTTTGCTTATTGAATGCAATAACATGTGTTGTATGAAATGGCATAAATATGAAAAAAACCTAATCACACACACATGCTTGCATATGAATGTTGTAATTTGCTTCATAATGGTTGAATGAAGAAAACATAGCCTTGAAGACCTCCAGAAATGCTTGAATGTGAAGACATACTGAAATGAATTGATTAATGTCTTTATATATCAGATCTTAGGTCAATTTATCAATTAGGCCAACCACCAATAGTCATATTGAGCCACTAAACTCATTTCCCACTAGAGAGATAGGTTGCATCCCTCCCTTAAAAATTGGGCCCCATTGAGGGGGACCAAGGCACTGGGTGCTCTGGTCCAGGACCAAGGCACCAAAATTAGGGCCCACGAAGGAGGACACACCTCCAAGGAGTCATTTGGTAGGTGTATGTGGCATTGAAATTGGAGTTAAGACACTGAATGCACCCAAATAAGAGAGGAGGGGGAGATGTGCTAAAGTAGGGGTGCAAACATGTGGTGTAAATTGGCCCGATGACAATTTATGATGCTACACTATTAAATTTTGTCTTTTCTTATCACTATAAATTCACCACTCCTAGGAAGAAGAATAATTTGTCAAGTGGATGTGCATACAAAGACTAGCATTTAGTGAGATGTTCAAGTTTTTGCTTTATTATCATATTTTAAATGCAACACATAGGCTAGTATTAGATATCTATAGTGGTGGCTCTTCTAGCTCAAACTTTGATGTCATTCATTTTCATACAATAACAAAATTGAATAGAGAGTTTCGTATCTAAGGAATGCCAAAACAAGGAATCACCAAATACTAGGAGCCCTTTCTGCTTTGCTTTTGCATGGTCTTCCATCTTTCATGTCACTAATTCCAAATGAAGCACCAGGGATTCCCAAGTTCCATTATATCACTTGCTTCAAACTTTAGCTCTTCACTTGCATGTGTACCATTCTTTTTAGTAGCCTTTGAGAGAGTGTTGCATCTTTGGGTACCCCTAACAATTGGGTTCATGGTTTTCTTGATTTGTGTAAGTGGTGCTTATTAAAGATTCGATTTAAAATGCAGGAAGATAAAGTTTTTGTGAAAATATGTGCGTTATTTTATGATCTGAATCTCCACCCTACAATTCTTTATGTGAGTTAAAAGAATCGATTTTAAATGCAAAAAGCAAATGCAAATGTTGTAAATGTGAATTTTGTAAGTGGCCATGAAAGACAAGATTACTTTTTGTTTGTAACTCGATTCTATATTATAATGAAAATGGATCCTATTGTGTTTTAATACTATAATTTCTCTGCCCAATAATCTAAAGGTATTAGTATCTACTTATTCTAAATTTTAAATTTTATAGGATACAATTTGCATGCTTAAATTACAAGAGATTTATCAGACATTTAGATATAATATTATTCGCTCTATTTTTATTTTCAACAGTAGTGGATTTGAATGGTGTGAAAAATTATGGCTTTGAATACCAGAGGAGTTTTTCTTTGTAGTTTTATGTTTTAGGAAATATTGCGTTTGAAACTGTTAGAGATAATGTTTATCTTAAGAGTTGAGAAACTTTTTAATTCAGTTGTAGATAAGAATTTTCTAGAGTTGCTAGAAACTTCTCTTGATTTCCAAAAATTCTTTCCATTTTTTCCAGCACATGGAAACTTCTCTTTGTTTCTAGATCTTTCCATTCAAGTATATAAATTGAAGCAATGTACTTATCTTTGTGTGAAGTAATATCAATATACAATTTTTGATTTTGTGCTAATATTCTATTTAAAATTATGTGTTTTCAAATATGGTATCAGAGCATAATTAAATTTTGGGCAGCAGTCTGTAGAAGTGTGTTGTTTTAAATCTTGCAGGTTGGAACTTGGTTGTAGCTGAAAATAATATCAATTCAGAAAAATTCGGTGAGAAAATTTCATTTTGTGCATTAATTTTTAAGTTAATTCTATTCTTATTTGAAAAAGAGGGAATTTATCGTTATGGAGTCTACTGGTATTCCTCTACCAATAGTTAAATTTAATGGAAATAATTACTATGATTGGGTATCTCATATGTAGATTTTTCTAACACTCCAAAATCATTATGAAATTGTTATTGGTAGTAAACAAAGACTAGCGAGTCCCGAAAAAGATCAAGATGATTGGGATAAAAAAAGATGAATGGGAAGCAGCTATGCAAGATGAGTACAACTCTTTAATGAAAAATGGAAGTTGGGAATTGACAACACTTCTAGAAGGAAAAAATGTGGTTAGTTGCAAATGGACCTATAGAACAAAGTTCACTGTAGATGAAGCTATTGAAAAACACAAGGCAAGGCTAGTGGCTAAAATATTCTCACAAGAAGAAGGTATTGATTACACTGAAACCTTTGCTACAATTGCTAAGATGACTTCCATTCGTACAATAGTTTCTCTAGCTGCAAAATTTGGATGGAAAATTTTTCAATCGGATGTAAAAAGTGCATTTTTAAATGGTGATTTAAAAGAAGAAATCTATATGCAACAACCACTAGGATTTGTTAAAGTTGGTAAAGAACATCTAGTGTGTAGATTGAAAAATCTCTATATGGTCTTAAACAAGCTCCATGAGCATGGTCCTCCAAAATAAATGAATACTTTATGAAAGCAAGATTTACAAGAAGCAAAGCTGATCTAGATGTGTATGTAAAGAAAAATGATGGTAAAATTGTTATTATTGTACTCTATGTGGATGATTTAATTATTATAGATGATCACATACAATGTATTAAAGATACCAAAGATCATATCAAAGAAGTTTTTGAAATAACAGATCATTAATGCATTATTTTCTGGGCACACAAATTTGGCAAGAAGAAGGAAGGATCATGCTTTCACAAACTAAATATGCATTCGATATATTAAGAAAGTTTAATATGAGTGATTGTAAACCATCTAATACACCATGTAAAGTGGGATTAAAGTTAAATACTAACTCTACACAAAAGAAGGTGGATGGCAAATTGTATAGACAACTTGTCGGAAGTCTCTTGTATCTTGCAATAACTAGGCCCGATATTGCATATGCAGTTGGGATTGTATCCAGGTACATGACAGATCCACACATTGAGCATTGGAAAGCAGCTAAAAGAATATTAAAATACATTAAAGGTACTTATAAGCTTGGCATTTAATACAAGTATGGAGGAGAACCCACTCTGGTTGGATATACAGATTCTGACTATGCAGGTGATATTGATGATAGAAAGTCAACCTTAGGCTACATCTTTCAATTTGAATTATGACCAATTTCTTGGAGCAACAAGAAACAATCAATAGTGTCATTATCATCTACAAAGGCAGAATTATATTGGCTCATCAAAAGCATCTCAGGAAGCTTTATGGCTTAGGAAACTACTTGAAGAAACACATCATCGGCAAGATTTTCCAGCTATTATATTTTGTGATAATCAAAGTACTAACAAACTTGCCAAAAATCCAGTATATCACGCCAGGTCTAAGCATATAGAAGTTCATCATCATTTTGTTAGTGACTTGATCGAAAATGAAGTGGTGGAGCTACAGTTTTGTGGAAGTGAAGATCAAATTGCTGATATATTTACAAAAGCATTGCCTAGTGTAAAGTTTGTCAAAATCAGAAGCTTGTTACACCTTAAGGAAGTTGCTATCTAATAATTTAGTTTTTTTACCTATCCTCTCTAGATAAACATTATGGGGGTGTTGGAGATAATGTCTATCTTAAGAGTTGAGAAACTTTCTAATTTAGTTGTAGATAAGAATTTTCTAGAGTTGTTGGAAACTTCTCTTTGTTTCCAGATCTTTCCATTCAAGTCTATAAATTGAAGCAATGTACTTATCTTTGTGTGAAGTAATATCAATATACAGTTTTCTATTTTGTGCCAATATTCTATTTAAAATTCTGTGTTTTCAAATAGAAACTTTGAAGAGGTTAAGGATACAAAGATAGAGGAGGATAAGGTCAAGAAAAAAAGGGAGTTTGGCCCTAAAATCCTAATAAATTTTACATCCACTTTTCACTTGAATCGATTGAAGCAACGATTGAACAGATATGGGTTTTGGTTGGTCTCTTGCTATGGTAGGGTTTCTAAAAATTTACTGCAAACTCTGCTCATTTTAATCGGCATCGTTGATAGAAGGGCACAATTTGTGCATAATCTTGAGGTAAGTCACTTGTCCTAATCTCACTAATTTTTATGTTTTGGAGGACCAAATTGTTAACCCATATGAATGTAGATATATCACTTGGGTGTGCCCCTAAAGTAAATTTTGTGCATGAGGATGTAAGAAAACACATTGCCTTTTTGTGGTTTGTTGATAGATACTTTTGTTTTATTTTCAAATGATTTGTTCTTGTTCTAGACTATCATGTAAGTTAGGGTTTCTTTATGTATTCTTTCATGCTGAATTAGTAGGGAAAAATGCTAGTATCCAATTCTCCCTTGACAACCTCGTTCCGTATCAATATTATTGTTCTTCTCACATAGTAGATCACAACTTCTTTTGCAGGCCATGTTGATGGTATAACTGGATGATTGTGGTGCTGCAATGGATCTAGAACATTGGGGGCAAAGCCTCTTGAAATATAGTATCCAATTCTGGTTTTTCATCTTTTCTCATCATTTTCATTTTTGTAAAGGCACAAACATGGCCACTGGATGCAATGACACAAGATTTATGTACCACATATATAAAGGAAAAATATAATGCAATACTTGAGTTTTACACAAGTGTTTTGAAAACAATCTATTTACAAAATAAAAAGGAAAAATATAATACAAGTATTCATCATTTTCATTTTTTTAAAGGCACAAACATGGCCACTGCATGCAATGACACAAGATTTATGTACCACATATATAAAGGAAAAATATAATGCAAGTACTTGAGTTGTACACAAGTGTTTTGAAAGCAATATATTTATAAAATAAAAACATTCAAAAAGACTAAAAAGTTGTGATATAGGAAAAAGGTGTGGGACAGTTGAGCATTTAGAGCTGAGAGGGTTTCATGTTGATTGTAAACAACTATAATTTAGGCAGGCTGCCATTTGACAAACAAACAGAGTCAAATGGTTACAACTTACACAGTGTGCAGTTTATGTTCATGTTCATATGGCTACATGTTTTTGTTGCATGTGAATATCTCTTGATTAGGGTTTGTTGTCATCTTTCTTTAACTGTTTTCATTTACAATAAGCTACACAAGTACAATATTTGAAAGGCTGTGTAACCAATATTTTTAGCATACAATCATTTGGGTCAGCCTGGTCTATCCAAAGGGTGCAGTGAAGCTGCTTGATTATTAATCAAAATTTAACACCGTCAATGGTTTAAAAGTTACTTCATATTTTAAAATTTACCAGTTAAGTTCATGGACAGGATTATTTATAATGTTTTACTATTATATATGTAAATAGGAAAGTTAACAAGGAACAATACAAAATGAGAATTAATAGATCGAGGACAAATTTCATCACTATAACTAGCCACATTAAATATTTGATTGGTTGAGATTTTCTCTTCCTTCAATACTGAAACCATTTGGGTGATGGCCTCACTTGTGTTTGTAAAATGTTAATGAAATTTTTGGTATGCCTCTCTCATTGTAAAGATTTCCTTCAATTATAATGGATTTAATATTTTGATTAAACAAATTATCATGCTTGCGTAGAGTATTTTGGAAATGGAACTGCTTTATGTTTTGATTTGTTCAAAGAAACTTCTATGGTGAAAATTAATTTCTATTGACAATATTGCCAGAAAAAAATGTTAAATGGGAACTAGTCCCACCTTTTATATAAAAACTTTGCATCTCAGATTAAAAAATAACTTGTTGGGGACAAAAATTGTTTATTGAAATTTTGAGGCTGTTCAACAATTTTAGTAAAGAAGAATATGATAGTTTTTTGGAAACAGAAAATTTAACGTCAATTGTGGATCATTTAATATGATCTATTATTTTCTAATACGAGTCTCTTGAAAAAATACCTTTTATTAAATTGTGGATCATTTGACTTGTTATATTATTTTATTTTATCTCAAATTTTACATAGACCAATTGGACAAAAATTGATCAAATGATATTATAGATTTAAAAAAATTCTTCATTTTAACTTTAAAATATGTTAGAACTATTTATAAATCTAGAATTAAATACTTTAATAATTTGAATTGTAATTTAATAGTCTTAATTAGTGTCTTCATTTCAACTTTAAAAGATGTTAGAAGTATTTATATAAATTTAAAATTAAACACCTTATTAATTTGAATTGTAATTTAGTAGTCTTAATTAGCTTTGCATTAATTTTATGAGAATATGAGATTGTAAATATTAAAAATTTTAAAGGAAAAATTATTTATTAAAGATATTTAGATACTTTGATAAGAGTAAGATATTCTTAATCTTAAAAATTTATAAATTGATAAATTAAAATGTTATTTAAGAATAAGTTACTTTAACTTTTAGAATTATAACATAAAAACTATAAAAGCCTAATAATAATATAAGATAGTATAATAAAATGTGATATTAATTATAATATAATAATATATTATTTCTAATCACAATAACATAAGAATATCAATTAAAATAATATAAGACAATATAATAAGATAATATTGATTATTCTAAAACAATATTAATAATTGTTGTAATTCTATTGTAACAAAAATTTGTCTTGAATATAAGAATTTAATATTTTGTGTTTAATTTTTGTAGGTTTATTACTGATTATATTTTATATTATTTATTTTGAACAAGTTAATTTTAACTAATTTAAATACATATTGCCAAAAATAGTTTATTAACCTTTATATTCATTGTATTATATATATATATATGTTTTTTATTGGAGTATGTATGGTATATGTTATCTTTTTAACTTTTTATTGTAGCAATAGAAGTGTAATTTAATTTTTTATTATAATTTATATAATAAATACATAAAATAAAATTAAATTAAGAAAGGCAAAGACTAACATTTACAACTATATCCAGAGTTGAGTCTTTAAACGACCTTTACATTCAAGCAACATTCTCCTTCAAGAAAAAATCCAAAATGCAAAACAATCCATACACAATTATAAGAAAAAAAGAGGAGGCTCGATGTAATGCCCCGCCAGGAAACCCCGAAGGGATAAGCCAAAATAACACAAGAATACCGTGCAATTTTTTTTTTTTTTTAAGATACAACACATAAGATGCATCATGATACCAAAGATTCAGATTACATAGCGGAAGACATCAACTAATCTCCTAAAGAGTTTCCCAACGAGATTACTTAATTTTCATAGTTCACTTAACTCATACAATTAATCCCATAAGCTAATTATCTAAACAACGAGATAATTCTTAATCAGGATAATTTCTTTCAAAGGACGGAAATATAATCACAGCAAAGATTCATCCATTAAGATTCATTCATCAACCTCATTCAAGCTTTTCATTTAGAATTACAACCCAAACATCTAACATCTAACATTCTAATACACTAGGATTCATCATAACATAAGACATCTTTCCAAGCATATTTAAATTCCTTAACGACAACTGAGTATAATTCATTACTCTAAGATGCATTATTCCATATTCCAACTTATTGCATTTAAAGGACGATTACACACATGCATTAGCGACAAATCGCATCTCAACCAATTATGCATTCGAACAACATGGCATTCAAGATAGAATTGAATATAAGCATTTAAAGTTAATTCCAATTATCCACTGAACCATTCAACATAAATTAATCATACATGAATAAGATGAATAAAGGAAACCTAAGAGAATACATCACGTAACACCAAAATGATCTCGGAGTTCACCCCTAAAGGGCTACATCTCCGGGTCTGCTCAACTGCAAGACCCCCTCTGATAAATAATAAAGTTAAGAGTACAAGAGGTTACACCAAGTACTATCCAGCCATCAAGGCGATACATAAGCAATATACAACGACCACATCGGGCAATAATACATAAACGATCCTTAAAAAGAACAGGATCCAGCCGAACATAATCCAAGCTAATACAAGAGGTCCAAGAGAGCATCTATAAAACTGAGCCATCACCACCCCAGGGTCTAACATGAAACCGACACTCACAAGGGCAGAGACAAAGGACGACTCACAAAGGTACTCAAACAAGACAAGACGACAACACACTAGCGAACGTAGGGACAAGTGTCATCACACAACCTGGTATGGATACCATGGCAAGTCTTCATAGGTCGCGGTCCCATACACTGGGTCACCCTGGCAACCTAATCCGAGCTTCCGGCCCATCCAAGCCTCATGTGGACCCACACATCCTCTCGTGAAGACAAGGAAGGTGGTTTGCCATTTCAGGCCTTCTCACAGCATGTCGAGTCTATGCTAGCACTCGTCCCATGTGTGAGGCACATTATCTTATTTATAAATTATTTTCTAACCTACTTAGGTTATCACTTATTAGACTCACTTTCGACGGGTTACCCAACAGCCACTTTGGGCGCGGCCCCCAATCGAAAGCCACTTTCCCATATGACACTAGACTATACTCAAACGAACTCAAAACCAAGGAATACACATGGTCAGACGAACGGAGTTCAAGAAGAGAAACAATCATCTGGTCAAACATGACTCAAGGGTAATCACTTGCTGACGGTACTCTAACTAGAGACCCGATCAACAACGGTCAACCACAATCATCATTCGACTCACACACAAGGAGGATATGATTGAAATGACACTACCACCATACAACCGTCAACTCGGAATTCGAGGACTGAAACAGGTACCCCAAGTCAAACCATACGATAGGGTCCTACTAAACAAAGCAAAACATGCCATTTCATAATTAAAGGCGAAAACGGAAATTAAACTTGCAAGACAATAATCAGAAAAGACAATATTTCCTCAAATTGATTTAAACATTACAAGGCGATCAAGTTTTCTACAAGGTCCAAATCAGATTATAGTTATCTACCTCAACTGGGGATAAGTTGTTCTTGGTTTTCTAACTCCTAAGGTTCAAGCATTGAACAGGCAATTTAAGCCATAATGAGTTCTTAAACCAAATTCATAATAATCAAATTCAGACAACCATTAAACAATTAGAATAAGATATTTAATCTCCAACAAGCATCATAGACATACGGGTCTAAAATCAATCTCTACAGATTTATAATTTCAATTCCAGTTACATAATACGGATTACGAAAATAAAAAAAATATATATAGAAAGAGAATCTAAATGGAGATAATCACTTCCAAGGCATATCGTTTAAATTCAAACACCCACGATAAATATATCACTTACTTTTCAATTACTCAACTTATATGTTCTTATATAGCATTTAACATCATCAATAGTAATTCCATCGTATTAAAATGATTTCCCAATAACAGATTGTTCTCTATTATGTTTTTAAGCAATAATACCTTAATCGTACTTACAATTCTAATTATACCTAACATAAAAATAACTATCATTAAAATGATATAAAATATCATATGTTTTTCTTTTTGAATGATAAAAGAAAATACACTTTAAAAAAAATCATTTTATAAACTGATTTAAAACATAAAAAAAAAACGCATTTAAAAAACTTCGTTTAAAACGAAAAGTGCATTATAACCCTTAGCGGCGAGGGCGGGCTATGCCCTAACCCTAGCTGCAAGGCATTGCCCAAGCGGCGGCGCCGCTGCGGTGCCCGCAGGCCCGCGGCGTCCTGCGGCAACCACGGCCCTACGGCTGGAGGCCCTAACACCAGCGAAAGGCGGGGGAGGAAGAAACCAGGTGGAGCGAGCGGGGGACGCGCAGGGGAAGCTGAGGGGAGTGGGTGGAGCTCCGCTCCCCGCTCTCCCAAACCCCGACCCACAATGAAACACGCGCACACGCCCAGTTCGGGTTAAGTGAAATTTGTTCGCCCAGCTCGATAACAAAACATTAAAATCATCTTCAAACACACACAGTTCGATAAAAAAAATAAATAAATGTTTTCATTTCCATTAAAACACAGTCCGAACTAAAATGAACGCACAGTTCATAAAAAAAAAACATATAAATTTTCTTTAACACAGTTCGGATTAAAAACAACAATACAACCCAACTCAAAATTTGGATTAACAATTTCGGTTTGAAACAAACTAGGTTTGGAATAACATTTTCTTGAAGGGTTTTCATTCTTTACAAACACCCAAGGGAGATTTACACCCGAAACTCATCAAGAACAGTCATTTCCAATTCATATCCCAAATTAAATCTGAAAACAATCAAAAGATTGGATTTAGGCAACAAGCAACCATTTTCACAACAAGAAGGAAGAACAGTTTGGATAAACCCTACCTTCATACGCAATCCTGGCATGGCTGAAGGAGAGCCCCAATCTTCAGCTCCTAAATCCTCCAATTTTCATTCCCAACCAAAATCTTTACCAAAATGTCCATCCTGTCAATTTTCCCCCAAATTGGGTTATATGGAAGAGTTGACCCAAAAATTCCATTTTTGGAATAAAAATACTTTATTTAAAAATAATACTCAAAAATTAATTCTTTTCAACAATATCAACAATATAACTTGCTTTTTTTTCAATTAAAAATAGATTTCCTCATTTAAACAAATTTAATCTTTCAATTCAAATAAGCCAACAGAACACAATTAACTCTATGGTGATAAAATCTAAAACTTTCTTTTCAACAGCATATATAAAATGCATTAAATATTCGAAAATAGTCATTTAATCGAATTCACTCCCAATTTAAAATGAGCAACCCAAAATCAACGAAAATCACATAACGGAAACCAGATTAATCTAATCCTTTAATCATCAATGCACAAACGCATATTTAATCAAGACAATTACTAAGGACTAAATAATCAATTAACCAAACACACCAGGCACGCAAACCGAGAAGGTCAACCAAACAGACGACTCGCAAACCCAAGCAAGAAGGGATTACCGACGATGACTGGCGATGCTCACTTGAGCACGACGAAGGTCAACTAGGGTCTTACGACCACCTAATCCAACTCTAAGGATTAAAAAGGCACACTCAAACCTGCAAAACCAGGTGACGACGAACCTCGCACTCATGCGACTTCGTACCTGAAATCTCCTGCATCCAAAGATCATACATGCATACATATATACAATTTAATGAAATCATTAGTCCGATACTAACATCACGAAATAGGAACACTGAAAATCTGCATACAACTAGTGTGAGAACCACATCAATAGCTATGCGTTAAATCAAACATCTGATTGTAACATCATATTACGATTAACTAATCAAGATTAAACCAAGGTTAGAGATCGATTACGGTAGGGGTACTACATTCTCCCCCCCTAGGTTCCGACTTACTCCTGGAAGTCGTAAGGCTAGATGAAGAACATGTCGTACGCATCAGCCCTGAAACTCATTCAACAAAGATCAAATTGCACATAGAAATCTTTCCATAATCAAATGAAATATTATTGCAAAATCCTTTACAAAGGCCATTATCCATTGGCAAGATACATCTAAAACCATACATTCCTTAAAATATTCTAGGAATTATCCACAATCATAGTAGAGAAACAAGAAATTTCTTCCTTTCATAACACCAAATTAAAGCATTACAAAGAGGTAAACAACAATTACCATAATCATCGACCCAAAAATGACAAGAAGACATGCCATCATGATCAATTTCCTTTACCAATCCATCTTTCTCATAAAATTTAATAACATAGAACTAGCTCAAAATATCAATTTCTACAGCCAAACTAGCTTTCATGAAATAAGAGCAACAAAATAACTCAATTGATTACACTTGCCAGGCATAAGAAAACCTTTCCAAAGACTATGTCCCATAACATAGTGACAAGCTAACACAATTTACTCCATGATACAAATAATAACCATCCACATAACTGGAATGCATAACAGAAAAGGCCACATGTGAGCATGTCTAATGCTCGGTCAAAGATAACATGCACGATCAACATCTCTATGCCTGATCTCAGAACAACAATAAGATCATAAATATCCAATATCTCACTCAAGGGCTTGATGGTGCTAGGCACACCATAGCGGTGCTACCTTCCATACAAAACCTTTGTGAATATCCCTTGTTGTGTAAGGTGTTTAGCCTCCAAGAGATAGTCACCACACATAGGTAGGTAGTGGATACTAGCTGCATCACAGCCTCACATACCCCCATCCTCAAGGTTCCCTACAACAACTTCCTCGCACACACTCTACCAATTCCGTATCATACGTCCTTGGAGAGGAATTTCACATTTCGACACAAGACCAGCATCCGAAAACAATAATGACAAACCAGTTTAGCCACCAACGCACAGAAGAATAAAGATAATAAATCATCAATTCCAACAATAAGGTAAGAAAATAATCCAGAATTTCAACACCAAATCAAAGTGCAAAAGATCACAAGATCGTGGCCAAACCTTCAAAGTCAAGGTAAAATAAATTGCTGATCCCCAAAGAAATATAAAGAGTATCACAATTGCACATAACATCAATGTGACTAACATCTAGCCACCAACGAGGAAGGAAGGAACAACTGACTAGCTATTGCAGTAGCTCATCATGTGGTGCGACATAGTCACACTATCCACATGGCATGGCGGTGTGCACCTCGACATCACCCCGCATCACGTCGTCACATGGCATGGCCATACCCCAAGTGGAGAAAACACACAATGGATGTATCCCGCATGGTAGTGCACCTCGCGGAGAAAGCACGTGCAGGTCACATCCCGCATAGCGACGTATCTAGAAGGATACTCGCCGTAAGTCAGAGGTATACATGACTATGGTCCACCCACATGCCCACCATCACATACAAACTGGCAGCACATGTGAATAAACCTACCTTTCATGAAGACAAGGCAAAGGATCCTCCAAATCATACCATCACTATACACAAGAATCACCATCCAAACTGCTCAAATAAGGAAGAGGAATAGGCTGACACACATAAACCTATAAATAGGTTCATCAAAGGGAAAGTATTGAGTACACCTTGATATAGTTTAGTAGTACAACTATATCATTCCTCGAAGTAGAGAAGCTAAAGTCGCTTCGCGCCGACGTTACTCGTACGCCAATCCATACTATTCAAGGAACGGTCGCTTCGAATACTACCCCTTAACATACTGAGTTACCCACAACCCGAGGTTTGGTACTCAGCAGGGAAACAAATAAGCAACATCACATAAACAGTATGGTTTCCCATACTCATAAGCAACATATCCTCCATGGTTGATTACTTCACCAAACCATGGGCACATAGAATACGCACTGGTTTCTTACTATACACACAATTACACCAGTACTGGTTTAGTCACATTTACGGGGAGTACTTTTCAGTACGCTAACATCTATACAAGGAAGATTTCAATTATGCTTTCTATATAAAAATAACTGAATCAAGTTTACGCTAGATACAAGTACTGAATTCATTAACAATTCACAATTATATAAGGAATTAACATCATTCCTATAGCTTTCTCAAATCTCACTAAGCATTCATAATTAAATTACTAGCTAAGCAAATTCATTCCTAAAGCTTAAGACTTTCATCTATCACTATGAAGCCAAAAGCAACATACAATTTCACATGTTTTATAAACATTCCATTTAAATCAATGCACTCTTTAATATCATTTCTAAAAATCTCATGATTAGGCAAGGAGAAGGGAAAGAGAGTTTGATAATCAAACTGTTTCCTACGAAGACACAAGATCAATCAAGATCATGCTATAATATTAAATTTCTCACTATAAGCCTATCATTTCAATTACACGGTTTCCATTTCACTATCGTTATAAGGATGACAATCAGCTTAACAAAAACATTTCCAATAATTATGGTTGCAACAAGAGGTTCCAGTTTTCCAAACAAAACAGAGATCAAGAGAAGCAATCTTAAAGATAATGCAAGACCTCATAAGAACACTCACTTATAAAAATACAATATAGACACATGTCATAATTTGCAACCTACTAGAGAAGATCACATTACGATCATAGATAAGCAAAGAGCTATTACCCAAATAACACATATTAATGCATGCACATCAAACAAGCTTTTCCATTCGCACTTTCTAAATACCTTAAGGTAATTCCACATACCCAAAAGCGAGTTCAATGAAGCATTTGCTAAAATAATCTTCAATCAAACTGGTTTAATGAAACACAGAAGACAATCATTCGGAAAACACATTAATATTCTCTCGAAGCTACAATAACATGCTCCTTTTAACACTTCTTCTACCAATCAAGCAGTTTCACATAATTCAACTATTCGCATAGCAATGCACCTTACTAACATAGAATTTAATCATGCTACTCCTACAAGATACACATGGAAAATTCTTTAAACGTACACATGCAATTTTTCTCCCATTCACCCAAATAAATTTTTAAACCCATAGCCTTTTTAATAATCTAAAAACATAAGCGTCATAAAGCTCATACAAGGGTTCAAGAAGTCACAACCTTTTTCTCTCTTGCAAATAAGGAACTCAAATCAAAGATAATTACAGATATCCTAATCATTTCAATTTCCAGAAAGAGAGAGAGAAATGGTGATAATCATTTAATTTTCTACAAAATAAGCATTCAATAATTGCCATACTAGTCTTTCAAGTGGACAACATTAAGCTAAATCATAATCTCTAACAAACACAATTCGCACTTTCAGATTCAAGACAAGCACGGACCAATCCAAATGGATTAGTCTAAAGAGTACAACACTCAATAATGGAGGGTACATACGACTCTCTTTCAAGATAAGAGTAATCGTAGACCAAGACATCAAAAACAACAATGCACATATAAGCACTTAGACACCAACATCAAGAAGGCGAAAACAAGGTGTGAACACACACGTTACACACCCGACAAGGTCTGCTCAATCACTCACATGCAAAAGGAGGACAAGCATACACATAAGGTCGATACACCTCACACCAATAGAGGGCACACGTGACACCAGAGATCCCAATGTTTGCAACATGGGCTCTGATACCAAATGTAATGCCCCGCCAGGAAACCCCGAAGGGAAAGGCCAAAATAACACAAGAATACCGTGCAAATTTTTATTTTTTTTAAGATACAACACATCAGATGCAACATGATACCAAAGATTCAGATTACATAGCGGAAGACATCAACTAATCTCCTAAAGAGTTTCCCAACGAGATTACTTAATTTTCATAGTTCACTTAACTCATACAATTAATCCCATAAGCTAATTATCTAAACAACGAGATAATTCTTAATCAGGATAATTTCTTTCAAAGGACGGAAATATAATCACAGCAAAGATTCATCCATTAAGATTCATTCATCAACCTCATTCAAGCTTTTCATTTAGAATTACAACCCAAACATCTAACATCTAACATTATAATACACTAGGATTCATCATAACATAAGAGATCTTTCCAAGCATATTTAAATTCCTTAATGACAACTGAGTATAATTCATTACTCTAAGATGCATTATTCCATATTCCAACTTATTGCATTTAAAGGACGACTACACACATGCATTAGCGACAAATCACATCTCAACCAATTATGCATTCGAACAACATGGCATTCAAGATAGAATTGAATATAAGCATTTAAAGTTAATTCCAATTATCCACTTAACCATTCAACATAAATTAATCATACATGAATAAGCTGAATAAAGGAAACCTAAGAGAATACATCACATAACACCAAAATGATCTCGGAGTTCACCCCTAAAGGGCTACATCTCCGGGTCTGCTCAACTGCAAGACCCCCTCTGATAAATAATAAAGTTAAGAGTACAAGAGGTTACACCAAGTACTATCTAGCCATCAAGGCGATACATAAGCAATATACAACGACCACATTGGGCAATAATACATAAACGATCCTTAAAAAGAACAAGATCCAGCCGAACATAATCCAAGCTAATACAAGAGGTCCAAGAGAGCATCTATAAAACTGAGCCATCACCACCCCAGGGTCTAACATGAAACCGACACTCACAAGGGCAGAGACAAAGGATGACTCACAAAGGTACTCAAACAGGACAAGACGACAACACACTAGCGAACGTAGGGACAAGTGTCATCACACAACCTGGTATGGATACCATGGCAAGTCTTCATAGGTCCCGGTCCCATACACTGGTTCACCCTGGCAACCTAATCCGAGCTTCCGGCCCATCCAAGCCTCATGTGGACCCACACATCCTCTCGTGAAGACAAGGAAGGTGGTTTGCCATTTCAGGCCTTCTCACAGCATGTCGAGTCTATGCTAGCACTCGTCCCATGTGTGAGGCACATTATCTTATTTATAAATTATTTTCTAACCTACTTAGGTTATCACTTATTAGACTCACTTTCGACGGGTTACCCAGCAGCCACTTTGGGCGCGGCCCCCAATTGAAAGCCACTTTCCCATATGACACTAGACTATACTCAAACGAACTCAAAACCAAGGAATACACATGGTCAGACGAACGGAGTTCAAGAAGAGAAACAATCATCTGGTCAAACACGACTCAAGGGTAATCACTTGCTGACGGTACTCTAACTAGAGACCCGATCAACAACGGTCAACCACAATCATCATTCGACTCACACACAAGGACGATATGATCGAAACGACACTACCACCATACAACCGTCAACTCGGAATTCGAGGACTGAAATAGGTACCCCAAGTCAAACCATACGGCAGGGTCCTACTAAACAAAGCAAAACATGCCATTTCATAATTAAAGGCGAAAACAGAAATTAAACTCGCAAGACAATAATCAAAAAAGACAATATTTCCTCAAATTGATTTAAACATTACAAGGCGATCAAGTTTTCTACAAGGTCCAAATCAGATTACAGTTATCTACCTCAACTGGGGATAAGTTGTTCTTGGTTTTCTAACTCCTAAGGTTCAAGCATTGAACAGGCAATTTAAGCCATAATGAGTTCTTAAACCAAATTCATAATAATCAAATTCAGACAACCATTAAACAATTAGAATAAGATATTTAATCTCCAACAAGCATCATAGACATACGGGTCTAAAATCAATCTCTACAGATTTATAATTTCAATTCCAGTTACATAATACGGATTACGAAAATAAAAATAAAAAATATAGAAAGAGAATCTAAATGGAGATAATCACTTCCAAGGCATATCGTTTAAATTCAAACACCCACGATAAATATATCACTTACTTTTCAATTACTCAACTTATATGTTCTTATATAGCATTTAACATCATCAATAGTAATTCCATCGTATTAAAACGATTTCCCAATAACAGATTGTTCTCTATTATGTTTTTAAGCAATAATACCTTAATCGTACTTACAATTCTAATTATACCTAACATAAAAATAACTATCATTAAAATGATATAAAATATCATATGTTTTTCTTTTTGAATGATAAAAGAAAATACACTTTAAAAAAAATCATTTTATAAACTGATTTAAAACATAAAAAAAAAACGCATTTAAAAAACTTCGTTTAAAATGAAAAGTGCATTATAACCCTTAGCGGCGAGGGCGGGCTATGCCCTAACCCTAGCCGTAGGGCATTGCCCAAGCGGCGGCGCTGCTGCGGTGCCCGCAGACCCGCGGCGCCCTGCGGCCACCGCAGTGAGCCGCGGCCGGAGGCCCTAACACCAGCGAAAGGCGGGGGAAGAAGAAACTAGGTGGAGCGAGCAGGGGACGCGCGGGGGAAGGGGAGGGGAGCGGGTGGAGCTCCGCTCCCCGCTCTCCCAAACCCCGACCCACAATGAAACACGCACACACGCCCAGTTCGGGTTTAGTGAAATTTGTTCGCCCAGCTCGATAACAAAACATTAAAATCATCTTCGAACACACACAGTTCGATAAAAAAAAAAAATAAATGTTTTCATTTCCATTAAAACACAGTCCGAACTAAAATGAACGCATAGTTCATAAAAAAAAAAACATATAAATTTTCTTTAACACAGTTCGGATTAAAAACAATAATACAACCCAACTCAAAATTTGGATTAACAATTTTGGTTTGAAACAAACTGGGTTTGGAATAACATTTTCTTGAAGGGTTTTCATTCTTTACAAACACCCAAGGGAGATTTACACCCGAAATTCATCAAGAACAGTCATTTCCAATTCATATCCCAAATTAAATCTGAAAACAATCAAAAGATTGGATTTAGGCAACAAGCAACCATTTTCACAACAAGAAGGAAGAACAGTATGGATAAACCCTACCTTCATACGCAATCCTGGCATGGCTGAAGGAGAGCCCCAATCTTCAGCTCCCAAATCCTCCAATTTTCATTCCCAACCAAAATCTTTACCAAAATGTCCATCCTCTCAATTTTCCCCCAAATTGGGTTATATGGAAGAGTTGACCCAAAAATTCCATTTTTGGAATAAAAATACTTTATTTAAAAATAATACTCAAAAATTAATTCTTTTCAACAATATCAACAATATAACTTGCTTTTTTTTCAATTAAAAATCGATTTCCTCATTTAAACAAATTTAATCTTTCAATTCAAATAAGCCAACAGAACACAATTAACTCTATGGCGATAAAATCTAAAACTTTCTTTTCAACAGCATGTATAAAATGCATTAAATATTCGAAAACAGTCATTTAATCGAATTCACTCCCAATTTAAAATGAGCAACCCAAAATCAACGAAAATCACATAACGGAAACCAGATTAATCTAATCCTTTAATCATCAATGCACAAACGCATATTTAATCAAGACAATTACTAAGGACTAAATAATCAATTAACCAAACACACCAGGCACGCAAACCGAGAAGGTCAACCAAATAGACGACTCGCAAACCCAAGCAAGAAGGGATTACCGACGACGACTGGCGATGCTCACTTGAGCACGACGAAGGTCAACTAGGGTCTTACGACCACCTAATCCAACTCTAAGGATTAAAAAGGCACACTCAAACCTGCAAAACCAGGTGACGACGAACCTCGCACTCATGCGACTTCGTACCTGAAATCTCCTACAACCAAAGATCATACATGCATACATATATACAATTTAATGAAATCATTAGTCCGATACTAACATCACGAAATAGGAACACTGAAAATCTGCATACAACTAGTGTGAGAACCACATCAATAGCTATGCGTTAAATCAAACATCTGATTGTAACATCATATTACGATTAACTAATCAAGATTAAACCAAGGTTAGAGATCGATTATGGTAGGGGTACTACACTCGATTGCATCAACTCAGTTTGTAAGACATGAAGGTGCAACCCTTAGTCCTTTCTACCCTAGGACTCTTCCAATTTTTTATGGAGCATCAGTCCCACTATTAAAAATTTCTCTTTTCTAGAACTTTGCTCCAGATATTCACAGATCATTACACAATTTAAATTTCCCTCTTACATAATTATGCAGTTGGGCTATTTACTCAAGCTACGAATTTCCTTTTAAAATGTAACACCTAATCTACACTCCTAATCATCTCATTGTTTTTGTTATATAGGCCTTCAAGACACATGGCATATCACAGAACCCTGTCATTAAAATAGAAAAAGAAAAAATAGAGTATTCATAATATAACAAAGTATATCTTGCTATCGGTGTAGCCATTGCACCTCATTAGGGTGCAAGTGCTAGTTTGCATTTATCTTGTTCTTATTTGTATTTACCTTGTTCTTATTGTTAATATTTTTCTTACAAGACACATTTCTTTGAAATATCATGCACATAAAGTCATGGGAGTGATGAATTCCTCTACAGGACAAAGATTGGTACTCGCCTAATTTTGCTCCAAAATAGTGCTATTGTTCGACCACTAAATTTTGTGTTATGTGGACATAAAAATTGCAGAATAGACATAGAATGCCTACAGGGATTTACAAAAGTGTTGTGGTCGCTATCCCCCACTATAGTATAACACAAAAGTTATCGATGTACAACAGGGCATTTTTGGAGCTAGAATAGGTAAAACCCAGAGATTGTGGTTGCCATGTCAAAAAAGAAAATGTCGAGTCACTTTTCCAAATCAACCATATATTGCACAATTTTTATAAATTTTGATTACATAATTTAACAATATCAAAGAAAATTAAACTATGTAATTTTTTTGGGGGAGTGCAGGAATTGGGTATAGCATCCCCCCTATAAACTACAGTGTGTTGGGTAAAGTTTTTAACATGACCGGTGACGTTGGCGTGACACGTCCTTCGGTACCACGTGGGCTGGGGGGAGACTAGACCTCATGACCTCGTGCTTCACCAAATATGTAAATTTTGACTACACAATTTTTGTCAAATTATTTTCCATCTAATTATTTTCATCATTGACCAACATTTATTAGTAGACTTAGATCTTGTCCACAAATATATGTGTCGACTACAAAATTCTTTCACTTAAAATTGTGACCTTGCTAAAAAATATCAGATCAAATCACACAACATGCACAAAAACAAAATATTTTGTATGGGTCACTGACACAAACTGAAAAAATAGAAAATTTATAACGAAATCATTTGGTACAAATTAAATTATAGGCTTAGGTTGTCAAGAAAAGTAAAAATTTTTCTTTTTAATTTATATTGAACGTGACATTGTCAAGTTTAACAATTTAAGATGCTTCAATTCTATTGTATGAGAAATTTAATCGTTAACCCCAACTTAATGCAAATAGAAAAATAAAAATAAAACTAGATATAGTTGGTATTGAAAGAAGGAAATGAACAATCTTGAAATAATTTCACATATTTTTTTTTCTTTTTTGATGGAGGTTCAAATTTGGGAGTACACCCTGGTGCAGAAAGGGAATGAAGCTTACGAGCATAGCCACCCATCAAGGGCCTTCACAGAGTAGCTTTTGCCACCCAATACAGGGGCATGAGCCTATAGGCTGAAACCTCTTCAGCTAAGAGTTAAGGACTAAGGGGTATTTATCCCTTATAATGTCAAAGCCTTGCACTCAACAAGACATGATCCTTGGTGGTCTCATTTGGAGCCATACAACTTCTCCAACATACCATAAACCAATTGAAATTTTGAGGTAATATATAAATGATAGTGTGTGAAAATAAGATGTTTGTCTAATGAAAACCAAACTAATGTCATGATGTATATTTTATTCAAATAAATATAAAATCAATTCAATTTTTTTCCTTATAAGTTTATTAATCATCAATGATTATAATCATTAATTCAAACTAAGCTATGTTCATCCAACTCCAACAAAAGGAAATATATGGGTTTCAAAAGATAAATGCTTATGTTGTTTTGAGAGAAATGCTCTACATAAAATTTATAGAATTTATATTGAGAAACTCTAAGATTCATATTGTTTTCATCATGTTACATCTTTTTAAATTTTCTACAATAAAAATATGCATAATGTAACGTCTTTCAAAATTGCATGGGTTTTTAATTTATTATCCAAATACACACACATATACACACACACATATATACACACACATACACACACAAGAAATAGCTTGATCAATGTGGCATATACATATTATTGGACTTTTATTTGTGATTATAGTGTGCTCAGGTTTTATATTTTATTCTTTCTATTATTTGAAATATAAATATTAAGGAAAAAAATGATCAATAATTCAAGTCAAATGATAATGTAATAAATCAACACATGATAAATGTGATCTTATAGCATTTTTTAATTAAAGAAGCTCTACCTTGAACATAGAAATTCTGAAAATTTCAATACACATAGCTCATAGAAAAGATAGATTTAATTATGGGGCAAAAAAATTTAAGAAAATTAATAGCTACCTATTACATGTGGTGTTTTTTTGGATTAATACTATATTTTAATTGTGTTTCTTTATGTTTCTTTGAAACTAGCAGTTTTTCGTTTTATGAAGAGTATAGCAATAGGAAGATTAATAGATTAGTATATATTGTGCAACTTCTAAGCATGAAATAGGTATTAATTGTACATAATCTAAAATGAATGCATAAACATGAGAATGAATAATAAATTCTAGAAAATCTCTTAATTATATCATATATTCTATGATCAGATTTAGTACATCATCGTATTCTATTATCACATTCAGTACATCATTGTATGATTTATATATAGATGAAACTTATTGTGTGAACATTTTCTCATTTTTGACAAGTGCAACTATAAATGGTGAATGTAAGGGAGTTAAATGTTTTAATAGATTTTTCAAATTTTAATTAACTTTGTATTTTAGTCTTACATTGAAATTTTTATTTTTTTTCAAAAAAAATAAAATTCAAATTATATTACATAATGCATGTTCATATATTGATAAAGGTAAAGAAAAAGATCAAGAATATTCAATGTTTTTTATCGAGTGCTTTTAATGATAAGTGATTAAGATGAATGATATACTTTTACAAAAGAAAGCTTTTTAAAAATTATGAATTTCTTTTAAATCATAAAATATCTTGTCCTTGAAATTACATGATCTTAACATAATATTTTATAAGAAATTTTGAGAAATAATGATAATTATAGCTAACTAATTTTTTATTTATACTTTAATTAATTTATAAAATCAAAATAACATTATAATAAAATTATTGTCTTACAGTTAGATTGATTTTATAATAATTAGTTTATGTTTTAAAATATATAATATTTTTAATCCAAATATGTATAACTTTGATTAATAATTCTTAATGAAATATTTAAAAACATTTATTATAATTTAAAATATTGTTCATTACTGTGTAAGCTCGCCAAAGATCAATTTAATAAAAGTCTAATTTACCATATTTTCCAAGTCAATTATGTGACTCTTATTTGTTGGGAACAACCGCTCAAAAGAAATTTACCCTGAATGCTTTAAGTCAATTAAAAAAAATATGCTTTAAGAAATTTACCCTGAATGCTTTTAGTTTGTCTGTGACAACCAGTGGTCGAGTTTCTTCTAAATATAACCGTTGATTGTTATATGAGTTAAGAGAACTTTGTATTTATAGATGATTATAAAATAAAAATATTAAGAATATATTATATTATAATAATAGTATGTTTATTTGTAGTGAAATATATTATTGGGGAAGAAATAATATTAATTATTTGATCTCAATATATGGTTATTTTTAATTTCTTTTACATGTATGAATTTAAAATTTTTTAAAAGATGAATAAATCATTAACTAAAATATCAATAAATCTGAATGGTATCATAGTTGGGAAGTTTACCAAGTAAAGTCAAGATTGTGACTTTTGTGATTGTTAAGTTAGGTTGCATCTAGCATCATGACAATAAGAGCTCTATGAAAGCAATAAGCCATACAAAAGGTAGTTATAAGTTGATATAATATTTGTAGAGCACTTTTAGTTCACTCAATACTTTGTAGAATTCCAAATTAGTTTACCTAGGCTCAATTATTATAGACAAAATGTCATCTATTTCATCCACTAATTTTTAAATCTAATGGAGTTACATACTTGTAAGGGGGTTCTATATAATTCATTCATATCATTCAATGTTTCAATAAGTGTTTTGCATTTGAGAAAAGGTCTAAAGGTAAAATATTGAAAGCAATAAGAAAAGCCAAGTATATTTAATAGTCAAACTTTAAGAATCCAGCCTTTATATATCTCATTTGTTATGTTAAGGTGTCATAAACCTTGTAAATCCTATGTAATTGAATATTCCTAATATTGTATGTAAAATTCCAATTTCAAACATTTGGATCTCAGTACCTAAAAAGGGGTGTGGGGGCACTTAACCCCCACTACTATTGCCACTCCAAGATCCTCCCTAGTAGGGGTTCTATGCTAGTGCTCCCAAAAGGAATTTTTAAGACAATTGTGTTGTAAAATATTTAATAATTTTTAGTCAATCTAGATCATTCATCATATGGTAGGTTTTGTTTCCTTAGAAAGAAACACATTTTAATGAGAGCATTGTATTAATATTGTGACAAGATAGAGAGTTGAGATTGAAAAACAGGTGTTGTTGAACTGAAGACAAAAAGTGGAGGGTGTTAGTCAGTGTTTATTTTTTTCTCAAAAAGATTTCTCCACATAAACATTATATTATTTTTTTTCTTCTTATATTCCTTCATTTCCCTTTATTTTCTAATTTGTTTCCCAAATATCTCTATTTGGTTTTAAATTGGACCAATAATTATAACATCTAAAATTATATTCCCATTCTATAGAGGTTTACCTTTATTTACAACATTGTTTATTTTGTAAAAATTCATACATGAAACTCTAAATTTTTCTTCCATGTTCATTTGCATATATATATATATATATATATATATAAAATTAAAAAATATCTTATTAGGTGATCACACATATATTTAATTAAAATGGTTTGAAAAATATCTAGAAACATATAAGTAAAGGTAGAGAGATAGAAACATCTAGTTATAGATAAAGGACTGTTTCAATAATTCTTTCATAATCATGAAAACTCACCTATCTATACATTTATTGATTAATTTATCATGTCAAATGCATATCTCATGAAATAATTAGCATTCCTTGGTTCTATGAAGGGCCATCTCTGCAACTATTTGGGTAGGGCTCACTCACTTCTATATGTGGGATGATTAATGTTTTAGTTGTATGGTGACAAGAAAAAAACTTGTTTTTTTATGTTTTGTTTCAAGCATTTTCTTTCTAGTCTAGGGTTTAGGCCTTTATAGCATGATTTTTTATTTGTGCAATTATTGTGTTACTACACCATAATTTCTCCATGCATCGATTGGGTAAGTGAAAAATTAGGTGTGACAAAGAAGGCCATGTGAAAATCTTCTGAAAGAGCACTACAACCTACATTCCTTCCTCAATCTAATGGGATTTTTTATTTTTTGTCAATCTTAATTTTTCCTTTGGAAATATTTTAGTCTTTAGGAGATATCGTTTAAATAAGAGCTTGTGAGATTCATCCTATGGAGGAGAGGGGATGTTCAATTGCTCAAAAACATGTTGTAGAAAGATCACTCAGAAAGCAAGATATTTACTTTTTGAAATAGACATAAATTGGATTGAATTAAATGACCTGATCCAAAAAAATGATATTATAGTATAACATATTTCTAAATTAAAAATAAAATGAAAAATGTTTTAAATGGCTGCTGATTTTAAACAAGTTACCAATCAGAAAAGATCATAACAACAATGACATCTGTAACATTTGCAGGGTTCCTGAATCAATTAGACATATTTTTTTTGAGTGTAGCATTGCTAAAGAAATCTAGTTATTATTTGGTATTCAATTTCTTGTTCAATTTACTGTTTTAGATGTTACAATTGGATACATTAAATATCTAAAAAAGGACTCTAACCTTTTCTGGTATGTTCTTACATCTGAGATTTTATGGCACATTTGGAAATTAAGAAATGAAGATAAATTTCAGAGCTCAAGTAGGGCCCTTACTGAGTCTTTTCGTGGACTCACCCTTCATCGAATTCTCTTGCAGGTAGTAGTAACAATGAATGTGGAAAAGAACAAATTCTTCAGATTCATAAAGGATGGAAATGCAAGGATGTTCCTTCATGAGATGGAGAACGGGTATAAATGGAAAAAGACACTCAAAGGGAAGAAAGAAGTGGACTTGGCTATGGAGACCCTGCAAGCAGAGGTAGCTAGAGTGAGAGACCCTATCAGAGACCAGATCTAGATTCTTACAGAGCTCCTTGATGGAAAACAAGCCATTGGATGGAGGGCCCCAGGGGTTGGACCACATGGATGGAAGCTCCGCAGGATCAAATCCTTCAAGGATAAGTGACATGGATGGATGCACCCTTTTGTACCTCATGGATGGTTTTTCCATTTTTGGCATAAATACTGTCGTACTATATGTATAAACTTCTATATCTCTATTTATATTTTAGGTAAAAGTGTTAAACTAGTGATGGCTGGACCTGCTGTCCAGATTGAGATATACTGGTGAATCTGTAACTGTTTTTTTGTAACAGTCTTATCCCCTTATATGCAATATAAAAAAAAAATTAAAAAATAAATAAAATGTATTAGTAAAAATAATAATAGATCAAAATAAATTATGATAAATTTTAAAATGAATATTAATTAATAAAAAAATAAATTAAATACTATAATTACACATTTGTAATAAAAAATAAGATAATTTTAAAAATTATAAGATAGAGAATTTCATCCCTTAAAATTACATTTTACACATTAAATTACTTCACAAAAAAATACTTGGTCACCTCTTTCTTACAATGAGGAAGGAAAAAAAGAAAAGCTAAAACCAAGTAAACATATCGAATTTCATATATTACCCATTGAAATATTTTCGTCATCATTAACACCAACAATTTCTAGCTCGCTTCATGCTTATGGATTTACAATGGCCATATACTAATAGAAAACTTTGTCATTATACTAAAAAAACCCTCTATACAGTTGTATCTACTTCTATCTGTTAACCTCTTATACACCCATCAATAGCTAAAATTACATCATACAAATCGAAGGCTCTCTTTCTCACCCTCTTATTTAAAGTCAATACTCCAATCACAATAGAGAATCCCAATCCATAACTCAATCCAAGTCTGATAGCCCATCCTATCATTTCACCATCTAAATTCTCTGCTTCACCAATTCTCTCAATACTTGTGCAGTTGCCATAGCCAGAAGAGTTGTTGCACACGCTTATATTGGTAAATGGAATCCCACTTAGCTTAGGATTGCCTAAGTAGGATGAAATATTGGTGTCGACCACGAAAAGCTTTCACATAAAATTTAGATCACTGGAAAACACAGACCAGATCATATGACTCACACAAAAATAGAACATACTTAAAAAATACAAAAATAATAAAGAAATCAGGGGCACAAACTAAATTTTCGGAGTTGAGATGTTTTCAAGCAAAACATTTTTTTAAAATCTATGTTGAATGTCAAGCAATTTTTTTAATTGTTGTTTATTCATGCGATCTTTGAACACTAAGACATATTTGATAACAAGTTAAATTATATAAAATTTAATTATATATTTGAATAATTTTGTATAAATTTTAACTGTTTATCATTATAAAATTATATAGGTAATAGAGTTTTGATAAAAAAATAATTTTATTTTATGAATAAAAAATTAAATATGATTATATAGTAATTAAATTCAAGTTTCTAATATATTTAAAAAAAATTGTTTGTGAATCTCATTTATTAAAAAAAAAATCACACAGAGTAGAAACATCATTTTTGGCGAAACTCATCCAAGGATTGGCAACAAAATTTCAAATTGTTTTGTTTTAATTTTTTCTTTAATTTGGCTAATGTTTATATCTATCCATATTGAAATAGAAAATATTGTATATTCATGTCCTCTTGTTTTATGTTTTAGGCCTAATTTGATTAGGTTATCTTTTATGTATTGATTAGTATATGTCCTGACATAATTTTACATCGAATTTCAATGATTTTATACTAATCTCATTCTATCTCCATACATCTCAAAGGTGTGAACATAATCAAAAATCTCTACCATTAGTTAGCATGATGTTTTCATAGTCCAAGAAGAATTGATATTATTACTTTTGATTTTAGCAATGCATATTTATGAATTGACAGTTTGATTTTAACTAAGTGTGATCCAAAATGTTCATTGCAAAGAAAAAACAATTAAAACCAAAAGTAATCATATCAAGTCTCCACCATTCATCATCCTATATTAGACCCACAAATGCATAATTCACGTAGGTCACTCACATGCATGCATATTTGAACCTAACAATTTAAAATTGGATTGATAATTTCATCCCTTTTTTTACCATTATTATTCAATTAAAGTCTAATTTATTCCACATTACAACCTAGGTTAGTGTTTGTAAGGACTAATTTCACTTCATTTAAATTATCATGAGATAATCAAAATAATATTTACATGAAAACATAATAGAAAGATCATGTAACATCCTAATAAGGGCATCATTAGCTTGCAACATCATTCTAGGTGTCCTACATAATTTCTTCAACGTCTTTAATCCTCATTCATCACCATTAATTTAGTCTACTTAATGCACTAGCTAATAAGAACATAACCCTTGCTTACTAAGTTCCTAGAAATGGTGTCTATAAACACCACCCTACTTGATTCATGTGATACTAAACAAGATTACACACTAGTATTAATCATCTCTAAAAAATACAAAATCTAGCATGCAACTCCACGCACCATACACTATGCAGATAGGTCTAAGAATCATATCACACCAACGCATGTATTTCCCTATAACATGTGTTGTCCCTACTTTATATCAAGAACCATGAAACATCATCAAATTTAGCTCCTTGATTCATTCACCATTCTTGTAACACTTGGAACCATGATGCACAACTCATAAGAAACATCCTAAATCTTGAATAGATTTTTATATTATGTGTCACTCATGAAATGTCAGGGATCATGCCACAACTTTATGGATGATTCTATTTCAGTTTCATGCAACATTTGTAATTATTCCTCTTAATGAACACATGCCACTATTTATATTTCAATATATATTATCAAACAACATTTTAAAATACCACACAATCCTCCAACACAATTTTTGGAGCCATTACATAATATTGGTCATCTATTTTCATATTAAGAAACTAGAATTCTAACCATCAAAAGATGAATTCTAACACATGGAAGCTTAACAATTTCAACATCCATAATGAGATTTGTCTTAATGAACATGTACACAATATATAAATGTACATCTATAACACAAGAAAATAATTGTAAGAATATATTTTGACATAAGAAAAATAGGAAAGATAGGAGGAAATACAAACATTTATCTTCCTTGTGAGTATACTATGTACCCAACATGTAGATTAATAAGATTGTTTATTCTATTTTTTAAATTCATTCTTTATATAAACCTTTGTTTCTATATTCCTTCAACTTTCATATGTCACAATTACATCCTTATTTAGATTATTATCTCTTGGACCACCTAAGATCTAGATCATTAGTATCAAAATGGTTCATATCCCATCTCCCTACAATGTTGCAATGGTTATAAGGATTATGATAGTTTGGTAAATATTTTTGTTATCATTATAAGGTAGAGGCAAGTAAATTTTTTTTCTTCTCTGAGACATTCTATTTTCTTTTTTGTATTTATTTAGACCACGAGAATCAAGTAGTCCCCTATAACTTGTAGTGCACTAGGTAAACTTTTTAAGGTAACCTATAATGTTCTTGCAACATGCCCTCTAGTAGCATGTGGGCGACAAGAGACTGGAACTTGTGATCTTGTGCCTACCATAGGAAGCTCTCACCAATTAAGCTAAGTGTCAAGCCTTGTCTTGTTTATATTTTTTTATCCCTTTCTACTATTTGTATATTTTTACTTTCTTCATTCCTTAAGTTTTATAGAGCAATTATGTTGTACTCTCCATTTCAGTCTTAAGTTGATAAATGGGATATTATGTTTATATTTAAAAATTTATATTTGAGCATGAATTGGTCTAAAGTTTACCCCAGAGCTCTGGATTACTTAATAAGCATGTTGGTAAAATTTATTCTCAATATCATGCCTAGATTTGAACACATTAAGTTTTCCATGTTTTTAAGTTTGAAAAAAAAGCTTCAAAGTCAATTTTGAACGCCTTAGAGGCATTTTTGGGTCTGAAAGTGGTTGTAACTAACATATTGGGTTTTATCTTGTTAGAGAACTTCATGTTATTTTTTGTGCTTCAAGTGGTTTGTCAATCAAACTCTCAGATCAAAATTTATGACCTCTAGAACTTGGGTCTCTTGAAATGGGAAATATAAAAATGTATTGGAACATAAATGATTTGTAAAAGGGAGTTACATGTGTTTGTGTGTGTTTTATCACATCACAGGGAATCTTCAATTAAAAATAATTTGGACACCACTTTTAGCTGGTTTTAGCTCATGGCTTTCTAATACCATTTGATATTTTCTTGTATTGTCCATTTGACAATTTGTTGTATTTTATATCCTATAAACTAGGTGCATGAGATGTAGGTTATGTGTAAGAGTCTTATAGATATTTAATTACCTTTGTATGTCTAGCTACTGTTACTTCTATGAGAATCTTGCAATGCAAGTATATTGTATTCTTTTGTTTCTTTCTAAATAATAAATTGGGTATCTTTGGAGTGTTTTATTTTTCTTTTGAAAGGATTTTCCCCATGTAAATCATTGTTTTTGAAATATCCTATAGGTATACTATAAACTAGGTGATGTTTTTCTAAATCATTTGTTATATCCTATAAATTAGGTGCATGAGATAGAGGTAATGTGTAAGAGTCTTATAGGTATTCAATTACCTTTGGATGTCTAGTTAGTGATACTTCTAAAATGCAATAAAAAATTAACCAAACACTTCCTTAACACATTTTACCCTACACTATTCTAGCACATAAACTCATCAAATCATGAATTTTGATAACAATAATGTCAATATCATTAAAAAGAATCAAATAGTAAAATAATAGTATAAGATTGTAGCATTGTAAATTGTACACCCTTAATTTGGCGGTACAATTCAATGCTTAGGGTAGCACCTGCCTTAATGTGTTGCATTTTGTATTTTAAATTCTCTTTAAGCATTTAATTAATCAATTTAATTAAATCTAAAATCCTCTTTTATCACTTCACACATCATAAAAATGGGCCCTTAACTATAAGTGCACCCCTTTTTATTTTATCTTTTTACTTAATCCATTCAACAAAGCCCTAATTTTGTCCTATTTCGACCTTCAAGGCTTGATTTCACATATCTAAACATCTTGAATCATCGCATCGATTTGGGGATCACCTTATAATCATGATACCTTGCATCACTAAAAATTTGGAAAAAACTTGGTCAGACCGATGTGGTTGACATCGGTCCCTACTTTTTCTCCTCAAATTTTAGGATCATGTTTTGGAAATATTATAATGTTTAAAATCTACTTGGTGTGAAATTATATGATTTCTACTTCGGCCTATGTTCAAAACCAAAGTTAGAGTTTCATATATATAACCTTTCCTTTCCTCATTTGAAGGATCCGACAACTCTAGCAATTGAAAGAGCCTCTTTTGAAGTGAAAGTGCAAGTTTATGTGAAGTATTAAATTATAAAATCAAGCTTCTTATCAAGTCTACATCAACCATTTTCATCACCAATTGAAGCTTTGAAGATATTGAAGAATAATAGGAGATCATGAACTATTGATTGGATTGTACCTCTCCCTTAGGGTTTAGTATGATTTCATGTTGTTTTCATATCTTTGTATGAGTTTCATAATATTTATTTTCAGATCTACATTTCTTCTTTAGATCCACTTTTGTATTTATGATTTGAAGCATTCTCATTTACATCATGCTCATTTAGGGTTGTATACTCATACCATAGGATAGAAATCTTATTCTTACATTTTAGAACATTTGGGATCTTATACAAACATAAGGTTCTTACACACACATTTTCAATACATTATTGGCTATTGTGGAGGTGAAAATCACCAAAACAAGGGGTTTGAGTAAGGTAAAATGCGATATAGCCACCCAAACACCATTTTTCAAATTGCAAGTGTAGGTACAGGAATCTAATGGACACGTGATCTTTTGGAAAGACAGAGCTCACAAGTGCAATCCCAGATCCAAAAATAGGCCCCAAAAAACTAGGACCAATGCACCCAACACCCTAGTCCTTATCATTTTTCTGCAGTTTTTAGCAGTTCAACTTGCAAGGATCTTAATCTATAGTTTTTAAGATTCCAGCTTAGTGCAACATTAGAGACCAAGGCACCTAGCACCCTAGTCCTACTCAGTCAGGCTCAAATTTTGGTGACAGGTGCATGCCTGAGTTTAATTTCTTGTTCTATATTTTGTATCTCAGTGTCAGGTCTGGATTTTTTTATATTTCAATTTACATTTGCACTTCTAGTCATCTTCCTAGCTTAAGTTATCATATAATTACATTTTACACATCTCCTCTTCATAGAAGCAAACAAATATAAACCCTAAAGATATTCCTTGACTCTCTCTTGAAAGAAGTAGTCAAAGTGAATCTCCTAGGCTCTTTTGTATTCCAATGTGTGCATGAGAGTGGGATTAGGTCTTAGTTTACTAGATTCTATTTTCATCCTACAGGAAGATCAATAATTTGGAAGTGTGCCTAAATTAACTTGACATAAATTGCAAGAACCTAGTCCCAAAGAGGAAAGCATAAACTATGGAATTCATGTTGAATAAATATTTACAATTAAGTGTTTGGTAGAAGGAGATGACTCTCTAAGTCTAGTGAGATTATTAAATATAGAAAGGGAAATGAAGCCACTTAAACTATAGGATTTGAGCCAAAGGCTTCTTAAGTTAACAAGATTTGAAATTGTAGAAGTAATCATAACATTTGGTTCATTGGAATAAAGGTGAAGACTAACAATGCAAGAAAGTGTGTCCCTTGAAGGTGGGATTACCCCAGTTGACATGTTGTAAGATAGCTAGACCAATTCAAAAGGTTTAGAGATATTGACCATGTAGAGAGGAATCTCAACTTCAATAGAGGTATCATACGGATCAAGGCACTTCAAGGATGACACATTCCGTATAGTAGATGCAATCTCACCATCAATTCTAGTATCTAAGAGAATAAGATCCTTTAAGGATGACATATTCCCTATAGCATTTGGAATCTCACCTTCGATAGAAGTATCAGACATATAAAGACTCTCCAAGGATGACACATTCCTTATAGAAAATGGAATCTCACCTTCAATTTTGATATTTGATAGAAGAAGATCCTTCAAAGATGACATATTCCCTATAGCAGCTGGAATCTCATCTTTTTTTTTGTATTTGAGAGAAGAACATCCTTCAAAGATGACATATTCCCTATAGCAGTTGCAATCTCACCTTCAATTTTGGTCACTAATAGATCAAGATTTTGCAAGGAAAACAAATTCCCTATAGAAGTTGGAATCTTACCTTCAATTCTTGTTTGTGAATCTCTTACATTTAAAATAAAAAAATTATAGTCATGCATAAAGTAGAAACATCCTTTTGTTGAAACCGATTCAAGGATTGGCAAGAAAATTTTGAATTTATTTTTTTAAATTTTTTTCTTTAATTTTGCTATTTTTTATGTCCATTCATAATGTAATAGAAAAAATTGTGTATTCATGTTTATGCCCATCCATAATGTAATTAAAAAAATTGTATATTCATGTCCTTTGCTTTTATGTTTTAGATCTACTTTGATTAGGTTGTCTTTTATGTATTGATTAGTATATGCCTTAGCATACTTTTACATAGAATTTAAATAATTTTATCCTAATATCATTCCATCTCCATGCATCTCAAAGGTATGAACATGATAAATAATCTCCACCATTAGCTGACATGAGTTTTCCCAAGTCCATGAAGAATTGATATTGTTGCTTTCAATTTTAGGAATGTATACTTGCCAAACGATATTTTGGTAAATTAATGGTGTGATGCAAAAATTGATTGAAAAAAATAACACACTTGAAACCAAAGTAATCATATCTAATATCCACCATTCATTATCCTAGTTTAGACCCACAAATGCATAAATGACATAGGCCACTTCTATCCATACGTATATGAACCAAACACTTTAAAATTGGGTTGATAGTTTCATCCATTTTTAACCATTATGATTCAATTAGATTGCAATTTATTTGACATTACAAGCTACGTTAGCGTATTTAAGCACTAACCTTCATTTAAAATATCATCAGATAATCAAAAAAATATTCACATGAATGCATAATATAAACACCATGGAGCATCTTAGTAAGGGCATCATTAGCTTGCAACATCATTCTAGGTATTATACATACTTTCTCAATGTCTTTAATCATAGTTCATCACCATTAGTTTAGTCCACTTAATGGGTAAGATAATGAGAACATGACCCTTTCTTACTAAATTGTTAAATGGCATGCCTATAAACACTACCGTACTTGATTCATGTGCTACTACACAAGATTATACACTAGTGTTAATCATACCTAAAATAATACACATTTTGGCATGCAACTACATGCACCATACTCCATGCAAATTGTTCTAATAATCATGTCATACCAACACATGTAATTCCCTTTAACATTCATGTTCATTATTTTATATCAAGAATCATACAACATCATCAAATATAGCTCCTTGATTCACGCACCATTCTTGTAACACTCAAACTTCATGGGCCACAACTCATAAGAAACATCTTGAATCTAAAATAAATATTTATATTATGTGTCACTTGTGAAATATTTGTATCTTTGTATGAGTTTCACAGTATTTATTTTCAGATCTACATTATTGCTTTAGATCCACTTTTGTATTTATGATTTGAAGCATTCTCATTTACATCATGTTCATTTAGAGTTGTATGCTCATATCATAGGATAGAACTCTTATTCTTACATTTTAGCACATTTAGGATCTTATACAAACATAAGGTTCTTACACACACATTTTCAATACATTATTGGCTATTGTGGAGGTGAAAATCACCAAAACAAGGGGTTTGACTAAGGTAAAACACTATATAGCCACCCAAACAACATTTTTCAAGTTGCAGGTGCAGGTACAGGAATCTAATGGACTCACGATCTTTCGGAAAGATAGATCTCACAAGTGCATTCCCAGATCCAAAAATAGGCCCTAGAACACTAGGACCAAGGCACCCAGCACCCTAGTCCTCAACATTTTTCTGCAGTTTTTAGCAATTCAACTTGCAAGGATCTTAATCTATAGTTTTTAAGATTCCATCTTAGTGCAGTATTAGGGACCAAGGCACCTAGTACCCCGGTCCTGCTCAATTAGGCTCAAATTTTGGTGACAGGCGCACGTGTGAGTTTAATTTCTTGTTCTATACTTTGTATATCAGTGTCAGGTCTGGATTATTTTATATTTAAATTTACATCTGCACTTCTAGTCATCTCCCTAGCTTAATTTATCATATAATTACATTTTACACATATCCTCTTCATAGAAGCAAACAAATATAAACCCTAAAGATATTGCTTGACTCTCTCTTGCGAGAACTAGTCAAAGTGAATCATCTCCTTAGGCTCTTTTGTATTCCAATGTGTGCATGAGAGTGGGAGTAGGTCTTAGTTTACTAGATTCCATTTTCATCATACACGAAGATCAATAATTTGGAAGTGTGCCTAAATTAACTTGACATAAATTGCAAGAACCTAGTCCCAAAGAGGAAAGAATAAACTATGGAATTCATGTTGAATAAAAATTTACAATTAAGTGTTTGGTAGAAGGAGACAACACTTTAATTCTAGTGAGATTATTAAATATAGAAAGGGAAATGAAGCCACTTAAACTATAGGATTTGAGCCAAAGGCTTCTTAAGTTAACAAGATTTGAAATTATAGATGTAATCATAACATTTGGTTCATTGTCATAAAGGTGACGACTAACAAGGCAAGAAAGTGTGTCCAATGAAGGTGGGATTACCCCAGTTGATATGTTGTAAGATAGCTAGACCAATTCAACAAGTTTAGAGAGATTGACCATGGAGAAAGGAATCTCAACTTCAATAGAGGTATCATATGGATCAAGGCACTTCAAGGATGACACATTCCCTATAGCAGATGGAACCTCACCATCAATTTTAGTATCTAAGAGAATAAGATCCTTTAAGGATGACAAATTCCCTATTGCATTTGGAATCTCACCTTCGATAGAAGTATCATACATATAAAGACTCTCCAAGGATGACACATTCCCTATAGAAAATGGAATCTCACCTTCAATTTTGATATTTGATAGAAGAAGATCCTTAAAAGATGACATATTCCCTATAGCAGCTAGAATCTCACCTTCAATTTTTGTATTTGAGAGAAGAAGATCCTTCAAAATTGATATATTCCCTATAGCAGTTGCAATCTCACCTTCAATTCTAGTCACTAATAGAAAAAGATTTTTCAAGGACAACAAATTCCCTATAGAAGTTGGAATCTTACCTTCAATTCTTGTTTGTGAATCTTTTACATTTAAAAAAAAAAAATTATAGTCGTGCATAAAGTAGAAACATCCTTTTGTCGAAACCAATTCAAGGATTGGCAAAAAAATTTTGAATTTCTTTGTTTTAATTTTTCTATTGTTTATGTCCATTCATAATGTAATAGAAAAAATTGTGTATTCATTTTTATGTCCATCCATAATGTAATTAAAAAAATTGTATATTCATGTCCTTTTCTTTTATGTTTTAGGTCTACTTTGATTAGGTTATGTTTTATGTATTGATTAGTATATGTCTTAGCATACTTTTACATAGAATTTCAATAATTTTATCCTAATATCATTCCATCTCCATGCATCTCAAAGGTATGAACATGATAAACAATCTCCACCATTAGCTGACATGAGTTTTCCCTAGTCCATGAATAATTGATATTGTTGCTTTCAATTTTAGGAATGTATACTTGCCAATCAACATTTTGGTAAATTAACGGTGTGATGCAAAATTTTGATTGAAAAAAATAACACAGTTGAAACCAAAGTAATCATATCTAATATGCACCATTCACTATCCTATTTTAGACCCACAAATGCATAAATGACATAGGCCACTTCTATGCATGCATATATGAACCAAACACTTTAAAATTGGGTTGATAGTTTCATCCATTTTAAACCTTTATGATTCAATTAAATTGCAATTTATTCCACATTACAAGCTACGTTAGTGTATCTAAGCACTAACCTTCATTTAAAATATGATTAGATAATCAATAAAATATTCACATGAATGCATAATATAAAAATCATGGAATAGCTTAGTAAGGGCATCATTAGCTTGCAACATCATTCTAGGTATCATACATACTTTCTCAATGTCTTTAATCATAGTTCATCACCATTAGTTTAATCCTTTTAATGTCTTTAATGAATTTGAGTGAAAATAGTACATTTAGCATATGTGTATGAAAAATTATAATACTTCATTTGATTAAACATCGAATAATTATAAAAAATGTCAAATAGAATATTCATATGAACAAAAATTAATTCTTGTGAGTTATTCCTCCTAAAATTTAAATGAATGATTTTTACTCAAAATTTTAAAAATGAAAATTTCTTAAAGAATTATTTCCTCATCATTTTACTTATATATTATTAATAATGAATTAATTGTAAAATTTTCAATTTTTTACCCTTTGAAATTTTGTATTTCATTTTTCTTAAATGTTTTGGAAGGATTTTTCCTTAGAGGAAGTTGAGTATTCCTAATTCTAAAGGTAAATGCATTTTAATCAAATTACTATTAATAATGGATGAATGGTAAAAGTTTGAATGCTTGACCCTTCTAAATAACACCTAAAATTTTGAGACATAGTAGTACTAGATGTGAAAGGAATTATCTAATGCTTTCACCAATGTAAACATCACCTAAAATTTTGTGTTTCATTTTTCTTAAATGGTTTGGTAGATTTTGTCTTTAGAGGAAAGTTGAATATTATTGATATTGAAAGGAACTTAATGTTTAAATGTTCTTGAATCAAAATTTTAACAATAGAAGGTGGGTAAGGAAAATTCCAATATCTTACCCTACCAAATATCAAGGAAATATAATAAATGTTAAATAAAATGTTCATATTCAAAAAATGAATTATTGTTAGTCACTACTACTAAAATATAAATCAACACTTGACTAGAAAATTATACAGCCAAATTTTATACTATTGTATTTAAAGTAGTTTGATAAATTTTATCTCTACAAAGTTAAGTTTAATCAATCTTAAGAAATACACGATCACTAAATGTATTTAAGTTAAAGTAACATTATTAATAGATAGTAAACAAAAATTCCAATTCTTTATCTATCTAAATATCATCTAAATTTTTAACACAAAAATAATACTAATACTAGATGAACGAGGAAAGATTCAATACTTATATAATGTAAACATCACCTAAAATTATTACATTTTCTTGAAATAATTTGGTAGCTTTTGTCTTTAGAAAAAAGTCACGTACTCTTGATTTTGAAAGTCTACTATTGAATGTATTTGAATAAAAATAATATCTGTAACAGATGAATAAGTGAATGCAGATGAATAAGTGTATGTGAATTGTTTCATACGACAACGAGAAGAGGATCATTGCCAACTAACAAAGAAAAAAGTCATACGGCAATGAATTTTCTTCGTCTTACATCCCGCAATGATAAACTTTATTTGTCACTACCCGCAAATTAGGAAGTTGAGTATTCCTAATTCTAAAGCTGAGTGTATTTTAGTCAAATTAGTATTAATAATGGATTAATGATAAAAGCCTCAATGCTTGACCTTTTTAAACACCACCTAAAATTTTGAGACATAGTAGTACTAGATTTTGTGTTTAATTTTTCTTAAATGGTTTGGTAGATTTTGTTTTAGAAGAAAGTTGAATATTATTGATATTGAAAGGAACTTTATGTTTAAATGCGCTTGAGTCAAAATTTTAATAATAGTAGGTAGGTAAGGAAAATTCCAATATCTTACCCTACCAAACATCGAGGAAATATAATAAATGTTAAATAAAATGATCATGTTCAGAAAATGAATTATTGTTAGTCACTACTACTAAAATATAAATCAATACAGTTTACTAGAAAATTATACAATTAAACATCACGCCAAATCTTATACTATTTTATTTAAAGTGGTTTGGTAGGCTTTATCTTTACAAAGTTAAGTTTTATCAATCTTAAAGAATACACTATGATTAATTGTATTTAAGTTAAAATAACATTATTAATGAATAGTAAACAAAAGTTTCATTTCTTTATCTATCTAAATATCATAATAAATTTTTGAGGCAAAATAGTACTAATACTAGATGGACCAGGAAAGATTCAATACTTATATAATGTAAACATCATCTAAAATTTTGCATTACATTTTCTTGAAATAATTTGGTAGTTTTTGTCTTTAGAAAAAAGCCACGTGCTCTTGATTTTGAATCAAAATAATATCCACGTGCTCTTGATTTTGAATCAAAATAATATTGAATAAGTGAATGAAGACGATACGTATGTGAACCATCGTACGGCAATGAGAAGAAAAAAAATCATTACCAACCGATAGATGAATTTTCTTCATCTTCCATATTTTCCGAACCCATGTCATACGACAGTGAATTTTTTTCATCTTACATCATTTTTCATTATGCTATAAATCAAATTTAAATGAAAAAAACTTGTTACAAACAATAATTATAAACTTTATCTGTGACTACCCGCAAATTTTATCCTACAATATTTTGTGGCTTTTATGTCTTACAAAGGGGTAACATGCATATTTAAATTTTAGTTTTTTATTATGCAACCATGATTCATCATCATTTTATATTTTAAATCTTGTAAAAATAAGGTTTTTTTTTTAAAGGCTAAAACCCATGTTTTTTCATGAGTGCACTAGTCATCAAGTTTCAACTCTTACACAACCTAGAATTCTATAAAACATCTGATACGTTTTGGATACACTATGATAATATCAATTAGTGGATATGAATAGGATGGAAATCTTACATGAGCTATTTTGTATCTTCTATGGTATGAGCTCTATAGTCTATCCAAATATGTATCCTTGGAACCATGTGTGGACATCCATCAAAGGTTAAAATAAGGGGTATTTTTAGTAAATGATGTAGCAGAAAGTTCCTAGTAGACATGTATGCAAAAGATAAAATTCTAGATAATACATGTGAGAAATATGAGAAAATGTCTCAAGAAATTATAGGTTATGTAGGTTTTTTTTTTAAAGGCTAAAACCCATGTTTTTTCATGAGTGCACTAGTCATCAAGTTTCAACTCTTACACAACCTAGAATTCTATAAAACATCTGATACGTTTTTTCATGAGTGCTAAGGTTTTTTTTTTAAAGGCTAAAACCCATGTTTTTTCATGAGTGCACTAGTCATCAAGTTTCAACTCTTACACAACCTAGAATTCTATAAAACATCTGATACGTTTTGGATACACTATGATAATATCAATTAGTGGATATGAATAGGATGGAAATCTTACATGAGCTATTTTGTATCTTCTATGGTATGAGCTCTATAGTCTATCCAAATATGTATCCTTGGAACCATGTGTGGACATCCATCAAAGGTTAAAATAAGGGGTATTTTTAGTAAATGATGTAGCAGAAAGTTCCTAGTAGACATGTATGCAAAAGATAAAATTCTAGATAATACATGTGAGAAATATGAGAAAATGTCTCAAGAAATTATAGGTTATGTAGGTTTATTAGACCTTACCTCTTATTAACTTCCTATTATATATATCTAAAGAATATTTTTCTTCACATCAATATCATTTGAAATTTATAATAAAACTATTATTCTTAACATTATTTCCCTCTTGTAAATATTTAATTTTCTACCATTATCACATCATCATCTCATCTACAACCTAGTTTGACACCTACCTCCATGATTTAATCTAATGTGTTCATTTATAACTATAGTATCCCTTATCATAGCTACCGATTATATGTCCACATCAACAAATACACATGCATAATGCATTTTTTCCAAATACATCTAGAGTCTCATATCATTCTAAATATGCACACATATCTCTTATTTTACTATCATCCATATATTTTTCATCCTTTGGCCATACCATAACCATATATTTTCCTCATAGATTATATCATAGCTTACGCACATACCATATCCTCATCTACATTCATATCATAGCATCCTCTTTTGACATATCATCTTCATATATATCCATATCTTAGATCACTCACTCTACCTTTCACATCCACATAATATCATTCCTAGTACATAATATAGACTTCTACCATAGGTGGTCATTCGTGATCAAATATTCCACTTCTACGTATTCATATTCTCGGTTAGGTTATCACCTAAACCTATAATGTACCTTAATCTACATCCATATCATAATATCCATTGTCACTTACATTATATAGCATGCATCCATTGCCATATATTTCAACCATCATATACCATTACCCTATCTAATTCAGAGGTGTCTACTTTCGCATGCATCCATAACCTAATTCAAACAATGAAATCCATCCACATCATAAACATCCATTTTAATTTTCTAAACACCCATTATCCAACATCTTTGACCATCATTCACATAAACTTTTCTTTTCACCTCCATATCATACCACCACTTTGTCAAAACCATACAATCAAGTACATTAATATTCATATTCATATATAATCCTTCCTAGACAAGCATACCTTACGTTTGACCATCACTTACATCTGTTTTATACCCCATCCATTTTAATTAAATTGGAACATACATCCATCACCATAGGTTTCGATAATTATCTATATACATCATATACTAGTATTCTTATTTAGTTATAGGTTTCGATCTTCACATAGATTCATTTGACATAAGTTAGACTACTAACCCCATCCACATCATAAACATCCATTATCATTTAATATACGTCCATTATTTTAAATTTTTGACAATACTTTATTTACACTTTACTTTTCATATCCACATTATCATAGAATTTAACATCCATAGTCACATATCATCCTTCATAGACATTAATATCTTCGACTAGGCAATGACTGATATCCCTATCATACCAATATTTACATCTACACCATACCTCCATTATAATATCCATTGTCATTTACATTAGCATATGCATCTATTATTGTACGAATCAACCTTCATACACCTTTCTTTTGTCCACAACCTAGGCTGGAATGTACATACACAATCACATTTTTTATTTACATTCATACAAATACCATATCACTATTTGCATTGAAAGTATATCACACAAGTTTTGTCATCTAATAATTCTATCACATTATCATATACATCCATAATTATAAACTTAGACTATTAGCGACATTCACATCCAACTATCATCCTTGTTTTACAACTCCATCCTACACCCATAGCATAACATATCATATCATATTCTATCATGTATCATACTACACAAAACATTCTTCCTACATCGACATAGCTCAACCATTCATACATATACATAAAACATCCTCATTCATATCATCCCAAGTATCATCCATTTCGGTCTTGTTGGCATAACAGTGCCCCAACATTCCAATTACATAAGGTTATTATTTATAGTGAGTTTAAAAATATGTCCAAAAATTTCCTCTCCAATTTGAATGCCTTAAAGAAACTTTTTGGGACCAAGAGTGGTTGTAACCAATGTAGCGAGTTATGTATTGATAGAGAACTTCATGAGATTTTTGAGAGTTCAAATAGGTCATCAATCAAAAAATTTGATCAAAACTTATGGCGTTTCAAATTTGGATCTCTTAAAATACGAGATGCAAAAACTTGTTGGATACATAAAGGAGTTGTATGGGGGAGTCACACATGTTAGTACGTATTTTTATAGATCATAGGGAATCCTGGATTGGAGATAATTTGGGTACCATTTTTGGGTTATTTCCAGTTTTTATTTTATATTGTTGATTTATGGTTTCATGGGTAAAAGGACAAACCTGTATCACACTTTTATAAAGGAAGTGGCCAACACAACTAAAACTATTCAACTTTGATCGCATAAAAGTAGAATTTGTAATTTGAATTTCAAAATGACATAAACTAATGAAATGTAAAAATATTATTGAAATTTATGCCTGTTATGTTTTGAATATTAAAAAAAACAATTTTTTAATATATTTAAAGGCATAATTTTTATTGTTGAAAATTAGGGGGTCTAGTCGGTGTCACCAAAAAGAATGAAAAAACACCTTTTTGGGGGGATTTCAATTATCCAAATAAATGACATGCATATGCAGTGTAGAAAAAAAGAAAAATTAAATTTTGATGTATTTTTTTCCTCATAACAACATTTTAAAGTCCAACATAGCTGAATTTTATACTTTTCATTTATTGTCACTTTTTGTCTATTAAGTTTATCATTACCAAAAAACAAATTATACCCTTTTGGAAAAGATTTTATCCTCTAGTGAAAAATATATTTTGTAAAATATTTTAATATGATTTAATATTTTTTTTAATTTAAAATTAGCCTATTCTCAAATTTAAAAACCTACTTGCAATATTTAAAAAATAAATAATTAAAATTATCAAAAAATTAAAAAAATATACATGTCTAGATTCTTGACTTTGAGCTCTACCAAAGGGTATTCTTAGATTTGTTATTGTAGAAAAATATAGCAAAAGTGAAAAGTTAAAAAATTTATTGAAAAATGATTATGTGGTTGTCACTTAGGATGCCAATAAGCATGTTTGGCTAGATTTATTTTGGTAAAAATTATTTTGGCCAAAATGGTTTCAGTCGAACCTCTTTCAACTGAAACAAGAAGTTGTTGGTCCACAACGGTTTCCTAGGCGACCACGATCCTATATGATGTTTTCTTTCCTATGATTTTTTTTTATTTACAAGTAAATTTGGAAGTAAATTGAACATATATTTGAACGTGAATTTGAACGTAAATTTGAAGCTAAATTTGAACATTAATTTGAAGGTGAATTTGAATGTAAATTTGAAGGTATATTTTGTATGAAACTTGTTATTTCCTTTATCCAGATTTAAGTTTATTAATTTAGACAATAGGTTAATATTAATATCTAATTGTTCAGGTGACCTATTATTTATAACATATTGATACAATCATATTTTCTTTAAAATAATGCCAAAAATTAGGAAATTTACTTGGACATTGTTTATTATAACAACATTATATGAATGGGAGTTTTTTTTTTTTTATTAAATAAAGAAAATATCTATATCTTCAATTAATTATGGATTAAATAAAATAACGAGTCAATATAATGTTATGCTTATTTATAAAATTATTTTGAGAAATTCCTTTTATTTGTATTAACTATATAACTTAGGTGTTAATTTTGGCTACATATAGGTCCCATTTTGGAGACCTATTTTCTTTTATGACCTTAATAATTGGGAGTGTGCATTAGATTAGATAACACTTTTATTTGGTTCATTAAAAAAAGCCCTTGTTTCAAGTGTTTGGTGCGCTTGCACATGTTTGTTTGTATAACCCTAAGGTGTTTTGTGAAAGTAAACTACATAATTTTCCTAACATTGATATCTACATGATTATTTAGTACATGTGAATAGTTATACATAATTATTTTCCATGACATATTGTTCCTGGAAACTTTCATGAACCATGGAACTTCCCTAGAGGATAACCAAAGCATTCATCATAGGAGGTTTGGAAAGCATCTATGTTGCCTTATTATGGACATCGTTCTTGTACCTAATTACTAAATGAAATTTTTGAAGGAATCCCATCCATCTAAAGTGCCTACTTTGTTGTGATTTTGATTGTGAATGTAGATACTGTTTTGGTTGGTGATCAGTGTGGATGATTGTTTCTTTGCCCATTAGATAGTGCTTCCATTTTTTAACACTTTGAACTAGTGCATAAACTTCTTTATCATAAGTAGGATAGTTATTGACTAGAGATGTGAAATTTTTTAAGTGATAATTGGGAGTGTGCATTAGATTAGATAACACTTTGATTTGGTTCATTAAAAAAAGCCCTTGTTTCAAGTGTTTGGTGTGCTTGCACACGTTTGTTTGTATAACCCTAAGGTGTTTTGTGAAAGTAAACTACATAATTTTCCTAACATGGATATCTACATGATTATTTAGTACATGTGAATAGTTATACATAATTATTTTCCATGACATATTGTTCCTGGAAACTTTCATGAACCATGGAACTTCCCTAGAGGATAACCAAAGCATTCATCATAGGAGGTTTGGAAAGCATCTATGTTGCCTTATTATGGACATCATTCTTGTACCTAATTACTAAATGAAATTGTTGAAGGAATCCCATCCATCTAAAGTGCCTACTTTGTTGTGATTTTGATTGTGAATGTAGATACTGTTTTGGTTGGTGATCAGTGTGGATGATTGTTTCTTTGCCCATTAGATAGTGCTTCCATTTTTTAACACTTTGAACTAGTGCATAAACTTCTTTATCATAAGTAGGATAGTTATTGACTAGAGATGTGAAATTTTTAAAGTGATAACATACCAGTTTACCTCCTTGCATTAGAACTGCTCCCATGGCAAACCCACTTGCATCAATTTCGATCTTGAATGGTTTTTGCCAATATAGAAAAGTTAGAATAGGTGCGGTGCTCAACTTCTCCTTCAAAGTGTTGAAATCCTTCTGTTGAGGTTCTGCCCACTGGAAATTTGTCTTTGTACTTGTCAATGCATGCAATGACAATGCTATATAGAAGAAGTTAGAAATAAACTTTCTCAAGTACTAAACAACTCCTAAGAAGCTTCTGACTTTGGTTACTGTACTTGGCTTAGGCCATTTTACAATTACCTGGACCTTCATAGGTTCAACTTTCAACTGGCCATTTTCTACGGCATAGCTTAAGTACACTATAGATGTCTTTGTGAACTCGCATTTTGACATCTTTACATAAAGTTTCTCTTTTCTCAAAATATCAAAAATGTTCTTTATATGATTTACATGATCATTATAGGACTCACTAAATACAAGGATATCATCTAGGTAGACTATTATAAATTCATCAATGAAAGGACGAAATACATCATTCATTACACACATGAAAGTGGTTGGTGCATTGCACAGACCAAAAGGCATTACCAACCATTCGTATAGTCCTTGTTTAGTCTTCAATGTAGTTTTCCAAATGTCATTTTCTGCAATCCTAATCTGATGATAACCACTTTGCAAATCCAGCTTAGTAAAATAAACCACATACTTTAGCTGATCAAGTAAATCATCAATACAAGGAAGAGGATACATGTTCTTTACCATGATCTTATTTAGGGCTTGGTAATCGATACACATCCTTCAAGACCCATCCTTCTTTGGCACTAGTCCAATCAGTGAGCCACAAGCAAATGTACTTGGTCGAATCACTCCTTTCTCGTCTAACTCTTGAACTTGTTTCTTGATCTCATCATTATGTAGAACAGATAAGTGATACATGTAGATATTAGGAAGAGGCATGTCCTACTACAAATGCATCTCACATTGGATCTCTCTCTTGGGGGGCAACCCCTTTGGTTCTTGAGAAAGGTCATCATATGTAGATATAATTTTGACCAACTTGGCCTTATGTTCTGGTTTACACCCCTTAAATTCCTAGGATTTATCATCATCCTTGGATTTTACAAGAATAAGTATAAATTTTTTACCCGCATTTACTAATCTTTTCATTTGACCAGTATTTACTAATGCAAGATTAGTTTTAAATTTATGCGATCTAACTATGTACTCTTTACCTTCTTTGAACAAATGATACTTATTATCCCCCCTATAAAAGATTGTCTGTCTATCAAAAAGATATGGACTTCCTAACACAAGCCCACAAGTATCCAAAGGTACTAAATATCCAAAGGAATTTTCTTTCTTTCCTCCACCCTAGACCAAAGGAATCTTTTCTGAAGTTTTTCAATAGTATATGCATATTTAGAGGGGATCTTGAATAAATTGAGAGAATACATCGGGAGGTTCTGAAGAGTGGTTTTGAGCAGCGAAATCTTACCAGCCTGACTAAGGAGGGTCCCCTTATAGCCATCCAACTTCCTATTGAACTGGTCAATTAGAGAGAATCAAAAGGTATCAGAAGGTTTAGGTCCTAGAGGAAGACCAAGGTAAGTGGAAGGAAACAAACCAATCCCGCATTCAAGAATGTTAGTAATCTTATTTTGCCTTGACTCCGGAGTATTAATAAAGTAGATGAAACTCTTAGCTCTATTGATCATCTATCCCAAGGCCTTTTCATAGAGGCCGAGGGTGGATTTAATGACTCTAGCCTCCCCAAAAAAAGAGCTCTCCAATAATATTGTGACATCCACAAACTACTAGTGAGAAAAAGTCATGTTAGTAGAGGAAGGCTTCAAACCTTTTAGAGATCCATCCAACACCTGTTTATGAATAAATCTACCCAGAATTTTGGCCATGATAGTAAACAAAATCGGGGATATAGGGCCGCGCTGCCTTAACCCCCTTGAGGTTCTAAAGAAATGAGAAGGTGACCCATTAACAATAATAGCAGTAGAAGCAGTAGAGATAAGATGCCAGATTATACCAATTGCTTTACCCGAAAATCCAAAGGCATAAATAACATTTTTCAAAAAACACCAATCCAACCTATCATAAGCCTTTGCAATGTCCAACTTTAGAAAAAAAACCTGGAGATTTAGCCTCCATCAACGAATGAATATTCTCATGAACAATATTGATGGAGTCAAGGATTTGTCTCCCTGGGACAAAACCATTATGTTGAGGACAGATCAGAAAGGGCAGAATCTATCGCATTCGCGAGGTGAAAACTTTGGAAATGATTTTGTAAAAGGAATTGCACAAGCTGATAGGTCTAAAAGCATCCAAAGAATTAACCCCATGCATTTTAGGAATGAGAACAATGAAGGTTGCATTTAATTCTTTAAGCAAAGATCTAGCTCCAAAAAACTCTTTAACAACATTAGAAACATCATTCTCCACAATATCTTAGAAGTGCTAAAAGAAGAACATAGGAAAACCGTCGGGGCCAGGGGCTATATTACCATCAAAGGAAAAGACAACAATTTTAATTTCCTCATTTGAGGGAATAGCTACCAAATTGTGATTTTGATCTTCAGAGAGCACTTTACGAAATAATATCTGCTAGAATACTTTGGGCATCCAGATCCAACATAGGGTGTGCCTTTAGAAGCTCCCTAAAAAACTCAACATTAGCTTCACTAATATCCTTTTCCTTCTCTACCCTTCTACCATTTCTGACAAGGTGATCAATTCTATTAGCTGCTTTATGTTTAAGATTAGTGACATGAAAAAATATTGTGTTTCTATCACCGTCGTTAAGCCATAAATACCTTGATCTTTGTCTCTAAAACATATCTTCACGGGATATGATGCTATGGTATTTAGACAAGACATCACTTTCTTTGGAAAAATTATCACCCACATATCCTTCTTTTTGTATCTTATCTTGAATGATGCTCAACTCCACTTGAAGAGTTGATTTCTGCAAAAAACATATCCCCAAAGATCTCCTTATTCCATTTTCTAACCATCTCCTTCACAAATCTCAGCTTTTTAGCTATATGAAACATAGTTATACCATCAATTTGAACACTCCACCACTCCTTCACACTATTATACAAGCTAGGATGGGATAACTAGATCTTCTCAAATCTAAAAGGAAACATTCTATGCTGCTCGCCTTTGGGTTCAGCCATAAGACTAATAGGATAATGATTAGAGTTGACTCTAATCATAGTATTCAAAGAACAAGAGTGGTGTTGAAGCCACTCAATAGAAATTAAGGCCCGATCCAATCTAACTTGAATCAACACATCCCAAATCCATAATTTGACCAAGTGAAAGAGGATCCAGTCAAGTCAAGATCAATAAGGCACTGATCATTGATAAAAATAGCCAAATCCTATTTACTATCAAGCTGTATTTGAGAACCCCCAAATTTCTCAGCCTCCTGGAGAGGAGTGTTGAAATCTCCAACAAACAGCCAAGGGATGTTAGGATGCTTACAATGAATGGAAGAAAGTCTAGCCCAAAATTTTCTCCTAGAGAATTTGTTGTTAGACACAAAAATATTAGACAATATCCAAGAAAAACCATCCCGATATGTTTAAACAATGTAGCAACATGGTTATCATCATGACAAAGAGGAGCACCTTGGATTAAATAAGAATTCCACAGAGTGACAGCTCCTCCAGAAGCCCCATCAGAACTACTTCCTTGAGCCTCATAAAATTTAAAAAACTTAATTTTCTCCACTCTTTCTTTAGACATTTTAGTCTCTTGAATAAGAAAAATGTCTGGTCTATGATCCCTAGCCAAATTGTGAACTATGTCATGTTTATGACAACTATTCATACCTCTAATATTCTAGGATAAAATCTTCATTTCTTACCAGGAGAGTTAAAAAGACTTTCATGGATCGTCTTTTGTTATCCATCCATAATCTTTTGCATAGACACATGTTGTCTTTGCCACCTATTGTATTTCCTTCCTACACTCCGAGAAGGTCCACAATCCACTCCGAATCTGTTGCAAGTGGTGACACTAGCACCAGGTTTTTGCTGCATTTTCTTCTTCTTCTTTTCCACTTTAGTATAGTTCATGTAATCATAAAAATAAATCTGCTCCAAACTTATATTCTCTTTTTCCTTAGGGGAGCGCATGGAATCCAGAAAGACCATATTCTGGTCCAAATCAAAATGACCTCCATTGGAATTTTGAGATGAAGAATCACCCGAAGTGGGTTCCTTAATCAATCCTAAAAGAATATTTATAAAAGAAGAGCCTCAGACTGGTGAAGATTGATGGTCCTTGAAAGTGTAGATAGGGTTCACCCCTTCCCCTTCAAATTCACTCCGCCTTATACTAGGGGATATGCATCTGGATCCAACATCATTCGGGTTCATTTCTCCCTGCTCCAAATCATCTTCCTCATCAATATCAACTGTCTCAACAACTCTTACATTGTTTTCTTATTCCCCCTGTACCTCAACATTACATCAATCATCCTCTTAGTCCTCCTCTTTTGTCTCACTATTCTTCACTTCTTGTATGTTTTCTATACCATTTTTCTCCTGACCTTTCTCCTTAGTACCAATAATATGTTCAAAGTGATGAGTATCCTGCTTGACATTTCTATCCCTTTGGACCTCATTTTGCTTTTTAGGCATCTTGTTATCTTCTCCAACATTTCTATCCACCTGGATCTCATTAGGCATATCAAGCTTATTATGTTCCTTACAACCTTGAGCCTCATAAAGCACTTTCTTAGGCTTCCAAACCCTATGGTCTTTATTACCATTTTCATCTTTCTTATTTCTCTAAGTGCATCTCTTTGCCCAATGTCTAGCCTTCTTGCATAAAAAATAGACAAAAGGCAATGATTTATATTCAATGATCTGGAACAATGATCCTAGCTTCGAAATGAGTTCAACTTAGGAAGGAAGATCCTTAGATCTGCTAACCCCCACATATATCTTATCATAAACCATTCTTTTCCTTACTGTCATCATAGGGTCAATCGAGCGTAGTTCCCTGAACACTCCAGCAATACCCTTAAAGATATCTTCATGCCAATATTCTAAAAGAAGCCCCAGGAGTTTCACCCATACAAGAACTGTATCAAAAAAGGTATCTGACATATCCATATTAGGAGCCCATTTTTTTAGGGTTAAGGAAGATCTTCCCATAATCCATGGTCCCCCACTAAAGATCGTTGAGATATCTTCGACACAGGAGAACATAAAAGAGAAAAATACCCACGTAAGAGAAAAGATATCGACCCATCCTTTGAGCTTCCATCTACGACTTACAAATACCCTTACCACATCAATGTTGGGTCTAGGCCCAAAAAATTTACCAATGAGGGTAAGCCCCATAATAGCAATATTATGGTCTATAACTTGATCCGGAATCGAAAGAGTCCCCTTACCACTGGCCTTATCACAAATGATAAAGACAGGGGGAAAGCAAGACTTCCTAGTCAGTTTGACTCCAAACAAAGATGCCCAACAATTCTCTATAGCACCAGCAAGAAAAGCGCGCTCAGTGGCCCCCTTGATAGGTTGACTCAACCGAGGATCACGTTAAGAGTCATGAGGAACTTCCTAAGAAGGTACTTTCCTAGTGGCACCGTCACCCGGGTCCACCTAAAATCTAGCATCCAGGCCCCTACCATCTTTAGATTCAACATCTCCCTATTTATCTAAGCCACCAGCTGGTAAAACTATAGCTCCCTGAAGCCCCAACGGAGGAGCAGAAAGAGTCACCATGGACAGGGAAGGTTCAAAGTTCAAAATTCAAAAGTTTAAATTGGATTAATTGTTTTAGAGCTGATTTAGAAATATTTCGAAACTCAAATTCAACTTCATAGATCTCATTTTAATAAGATTACATAAATTTAGAGGTTTAAATCATAAAAAATCAAATTTATTTTGCTTAATTTGGTTTGTGGGTTGTACAATTTTTCACATCAATTTTTAGATCTAATTTTAAAACATTCATTATTGCACTTAATAGGTCTGATTTATTTTCAATTTCCCATATGATCACCTTTCTTTTCACTTATATCTATCAAAATCATGTGTTGGATAATGGCTTCTTTCATTTCATATTGCTTCTTTTCATTCATAGCACTTTGGCATATTTTGTTTTTAGAGTTTCAAAATTTATTCATTTCAATCAATTTGATCTCAAGGCTTTCATTTATAGTGCATTTTTTTTTTATGGTGATATTTTTAGGAAAGTGCATTTCATATATAGATCACCTTAAAGATTTTGTAGATCCCAATTCTAGAAATGCTAATGGAAAACCTAATACTTGTACCTCTCCCAGGGTATCTAATGTGAAGGAAGAAAGAGCTAATACTTCTATCAATAATCTCTCTAATGGAGAACAAGAATTTAAGAACAATATGACCCCATATTCTTCTCATACACATACCCTTGCACAAGGGGGGCAAGATCGAAATATTGGAGTTTTCATCTCTCTATATCCTCCTTATTCTCCTAGAGCCTATCTTAATCATCAAAACATTTGAAGAGAAGATGATGTTATACAATTAGTTCATGATGTATCTCTATACTTAACATTAACAAAAAATGAGGCCTTAGATGATAAGGATCTTCCTTCCCAATTTACCAAAGAGGATATGCATGATGAAAGAAAGGAAAATTCTCCTCAACAAGATATTCCTTGTTCATCTACTAATCCCTTCATTCTTTCTAAACATCCTTACACTATAAACTTCAAATAAATTTACTATAATGTTCCACCACCTTATCAATTAAAATATTTTTATGGGAGTTTCTTTAACATAATATCAAAATAAGGTTTTAGGGGATGAGGACTTGGAAAATTTGAACAAGGAATTAGAGTCCCTATAAACCCTTCTACATAAATTAGTATAGAAGGCCTAGGATATGATCATAAATCTCCTATGGATGACCTCCTTAGGATTCAAGACTTCAAATATCATCTTGCAAGACAACAAGAAATTTGTGTAGATAAAAGTGCTTCTTCTTCAAAACCTCCTTTTTGTTCATATCACTAGACTAATGATCACATTACCAATGATTGTCTTGATTTTAGAATGCAATGAACGGACTTATTGATAGTGGCAAAGTTAAAACCATGGATGACAAACCTTCTTCTTCCAACAATCATAATCCTACATCACAAAAGAATAAGCATACACCTATTGATGATCAAGAATAATTAGCTACTAGAATCTTTTGGAAATTGAAGTATGTCAAGAATGTTGTTTTTCCCTTTGTGAAGTTTAGCACTAAGCATAAAGAATGTAGTTGACATTGTCCTTTTTATCATGGTGGTTCTTATTCTTAGTTTAGTGCAGGATCATTGGGGGCCAAAAAGTGGAGATGTGAAAAAAATAGCCTTTTCCACTCGCCTAAAAACACAAAAATCCGTGTTGACTTTTTAATTGGCTTGGGTGTCAGTACACTTTGGCATGGTAAACACCTGGGCGAATTGGATACCCAATTTTTATAGGTAATTTTAAATTAAAAAATAAATTATATATTATATAATATAATATATATTATATAATACATTATATATTATATATTATATATTATATAATTTAACTATAAAAATTGGATATCCGATTTCTCTAAGACAATAAAAAAGGATGGAACTCCATGATTAAATGTATTTGAGTCAAAGTACTACTACTAATGGAAGGTTAACAAAAGTTCAAATACATATCTTGTTTAAACACCACCTAAAATTTTGTACTACATTTTCTTAAATTGATTTGGTAGATTTTGTCAATAGAGAAAAGTTAAAGTGTTATTTATTTTGAAGGAAAATCCTTGATTAAACACAATTGAATCAAATTAGTACCAATAATGAATAGGTAACCGAAATTCCAATGCTTGATCATTGTAAACATTACCTAAAATATTGTAATACATTTTTAAAAATGGTTTAATATATTTTGACTTTAGAGGAAGGTTAAGTGTCCTTGATTTTGAAAGGAACTTCATAACTAAGTGCATTTGAGTTATAGTAGATGGGTTGAAAAGTTCAAATTCTTGACCAATGTAAATCTCACCTTAGATTTTAATTTGGATAGTAATGGATGCGTAAGAAAATTTTCAATGCTTCCAATCCTACAAACATCGCCTACAAATTTGAGGCAATGTAGTACTAGTACTAGATGGGCGATGAAAGTTTCAATGTTTCACTCCTATAAGGATTACATGAAATTTTCTACTACTATCTAGTAGGTTTTGTCTTTAGAGTAAATTTTTCTTTATTTTGAATAAAAAACTATGCTTAAATGCATTTGATACAAAGTGGTGCTATTAATAGATGGATAACAAAGTCTCAATTTTTGACCCCGCTAAATATCATTTTAAATAGTGAGACAAAGTAATACTTGTATTGGATAGGCAAGGAATGATGGAATGCTTCACCAATGTAAACATTATTTTCATTCTTTATTATTGAAACAGATAGATCCGTTCATCACCCATTGTCCTTAGACTGCTGTTTTGTTCTTTTATTATAATTAATGCGGACACTCACATCGGCTTACAATCAATTCACGTGAAATGAATACCACAATGCTAAATGCCATACAATCAATTCATCTCTTTCTGCTATGACTTTGAATTTTCCAAACCCGTGTCATACGGCAATGAATTTTTCCAAAACCCGTGTCATGTGCGAGGAAAGAAGAAAGCAAAAAATAAATAACAGAGGATTCCACTGGGACCGCCATGCTTACCCACGTCTCGTTCAGTCATCTCTTCCACCCTGAATTTCTCATTGCCGGACTGAACCCATGCAATACGGTAATGAGAAAAGGATTGTTACCCATAAAATAAAATCATGTGCTGTGATTAAATTTGTACGAAACATGTTTTTTAATATTAATATATCATACTTTGAAGAGTCTACCATTAGAAATCTAATTTACAACTTTCTAGGTACCGACTTGCAGTCAAGTTACGATTTGACTTGACTAGAAAACGTCCTCAACACTCGCTGAACAGTCCGCTACATACTTTGTAAGGATTCATCAATGAATGCTTAAATCAATTACCTTTCGTATTCCTGACAACTATGGGAATTCACCATGGTATCATTGAATTTAATTTTATTTGAATTTTAAATAATTTGGAATTAATTTGTGTATAATCTATGTCTTGACGTCCATCGTTTTAACTGATGGAGATAATCTAATTTAGAATTATATTTGTTATTTTGAACCCGTTAACAAATTGCCCCAAACTTATCTTACTTCCTTCCAACTAGTTGTTAGTTGGTGAGATAAGCAGGGGAAATGTAATTTGCACATTATGGTGTTGCATGGAAAGGCAAACCTTAAGTCATTTTTAGTCATCTAATCAATTAATATTGATCCAAACTAATTCATACTAAAAATCTACTTAAGAAAATCAATACAACATTACTATCACATTCTCATAGGATTATATGAATAAAATTAGAACATACTAGCATATTGTAAGATTATTTTTTTAATTTATAATCAAAACTACCAACATCTAATTTGATAAGTGTCAAAACTTGCCAACATCAACTTTGATCATAAAACATATGTTAACTTCAAAATACTCACATTTCAATTACTATCACAATTAATTAATCTATAATTAATTTCTTGTTAATATACAATTTATCATGTTAGCTTAAATTATAATTATTTTTTATTCGGTTTAAGAATAAGAATTGTGAAAATCAATATCTGAAACAACAACCAACAACAAAACAACAACATAGAGACACTATCTCTGATGTCCAAATTGATCTTACAACAATAGAGTAAACTATATTCAACTATGGCAGCAATATTGTAAGTAGTTCATCCTAGAGTCAATGGACTTGCAACCCACAAAACAATAGATATAGATAAACTGTGCCTATTTTCAAGAAAACACTAGATACCCCCAGACTCTAGAAAACAAAAATTGTACTCTATCTCAATACATCATGTCATTGTCTTTGAATGTTCCTTCCTGCAACCATAAATTGTTTTGACTCGTGCATGGGGGAAAGCAATTCGTGTCTTTTCTTATGCAACCTTCACAATTCATAAAAGCTCCAAGTGTTGAGCATGCAAAATTTCATAACAAGTATTTCTCCTTATTCAAACCATTAAATTTACTTTAGGGGTTTGACTAAGAAGAATAATCCCTCCATGATAAACTCTCACTATTCTCTATAGACACCACAATTTTAGATATCAAAGGTGAAGAGAATGTTATAGGTCATAGGGGTGTATGTTGTTTACATAGATTTAGGTAAAAACCTTACTCGTGGGAATCAATTTTGCTAGTACTAATTAAATTGGAACACAAAAGATATCATCTTGTAGCTTATTAGAGTACTATTGTTGCACATTTTTTAAACTCCAATTCAAAAGTTTTTTTTAATAATGGGTAGATGGATAAAATATTTATGTTGTAACATTCTTATAATGGTTATTGTATATTCAACATTAGGAGGAGGACTTGGTATTTTAGTAATATTTTTGAAACAATGGGATTTCAGACCTCTAAGCTAAAAAGATCTCAAGGTCCTTTTGTAACATTGGAACATAAATAGGCCTTATTTATTGTCCTAAACAAGAGAGCTAGGTGTTGAGATTATGTTCTTTAATTGAAAAAGAATGAGATAGTGATGTGTGTGTATGTAATCTAGACTAAAAATGACAAAATGATTAAATTTAATTGTATAGAGTAGATATAGGGTGAAAAGCATGAACAACAAGATAGATATGAGATGAGAATACATAGAGGAACTATGATCCAAAATATGAAGCTAACTATACAGGATATAAGCTCTGTGTGCCCTAGTCTAAAAGTGATGAAGGTTGTGGAAGATGACTAAAAATGCGATTAGGAGGATCTACACATCTATCTCTCAAAAAAAGGGTCATTATAGAGAAAATAGGGTGTTAGGAACCCTAGTATTCCATCTATTCAACATCCATCATAGTCTATCACTATTTACTGTGCTCTTCTACATTTCTCTCACTATTAGATTTGAACCTACACATACATAAAAGGGGAAAATGGTTGTGTTGTATAAGGGCTTGCCTAATTCAAACCCTATGTTTGTGTTCCCACCTCCACAACAACTATGATGAGTGATAGAGTGCATGCCCTTGCAAAGATAGAGGCTAAATCAATGGTGAAATATTGAAATGGCATGATTCCCTTTAGTAATGTGATTCTCTTTTGGAAGTCCTGCAAATAATAGTGCAATAAAAGAATGAAAATAAATGACAAATATGAATCGATACTTGAATATAAAATTCTTGTAGTCTACTTCTTTATATATTTATAGCTCTATATTTGATTATATTGTAATATGATTACTAGATAGTCTTATCTACCTTAGGGCCTTATGAATGATTGAAGATGTCCTTTATATAGGGATTACAAGGTTATTTTAAATATAGATTAGAAAATAATGATCAAATGCAAATAATTCTTAGACCAAATCACTAATAATGAAGGTGGACACTTGCAATAATAAAATTTGAGCTTCTTTTAGAGGGACTAGAGCATTATGGAATAGGTCCACTTAAAAAGGAACCTTCAAAAGGGGAAACTTAAAATGTTAGGATCCTAAACATAGGACCTAGTCTCCCATTTTATATTTGATGATGATTAAGTTATAGGCTTATCAGTAAAATTATAGGGTAGGATAGAGCATAAATGGTCTTAAAATGATCTAATAGAAACCTCACTAAAGTAGGTACTAGATAAACTTTAAATTTTTTAATGTAAACAATTTATGATGCAATATTTAGCCCCTACTTTAGTGAAAGTATGATCTTATGCTCATACTCATAGTAAAGAAATATAGCAGTTGAGAGCAAGGCACTCTAGGGATAGGATAACACTAAGTTGAGGGATTTGCAAGCTCTAGAGCCTAGGATCTTTTTAACCTACACAAGAATACTCAAAGAAGGATACACTTACTAAGGACACAAAAGGAACACAAAGCATAAAATGGTCATAATTCTTTTTTGCAAAAACACAAAGAAAACAAAGAAAAAGAAAAGAGCACAAAAATGGATAGTAGTAATAAGACAAACAAAGGTTCCAATTCAACTAGGTGAAGAGACCTCAATTAAAAATTTGTGCCAAATATTAAGTATCATTCCCAAAATGCTATTGTAAAGACATGTGGACTTTTAGAAAGAGACAAAAGCATACACAACTAAGATGATATTCCATGGTTTGCAAATCAACAAGTGTGCTGTGTTGGGGGTCCACAGACATTCCAAGCTACATGAATTTACCTAGCTAATAAGTTGTGTTATGTTTGGTGATTCATATATGGAAAGGTGTAAGAAGATGAGCACAATTTTGGGGAAGTTTGTGCATTGGGAAAGATACCACTAGAAATGGGTACCTATTATGCTTCAGAGCCTGAGACTAAAATTCAATAATGATTGCCCATTTTTTAAATAGTAGGTAACCATTATTTAAAAAACAAGTAATGTTATCTTAAATATATATATATTTTTAAAAGGTACCCATTATTTTTAAGTATTTTTTATTAATTCCTACAAACTCATTTTCACACCTTAAATAATGAGTACCCATTACATTTAAATAATGGGTACCCATTATTTAAAGTTTGAAATTCCAACTTGCACTTTGCATTAGGTTTCAGCTCGACAACTAGGCATGGTGAGCCCGACCCTTAGCCTTGGACCTACAAGTACAAGGACATGTCAATAACAATGGAAAATACTGACTTTCAACGTATATCTATAGCCTTCTTTGTCATAACTGTTTGACGAAATTAAAACACATTATAGATTATGGTGTGTAGATTTCAAATATCTAATTTATTTTGGATTTTTGGAATTTTTTTTTTCTATTTTTCAATTATTATTTTTTTGAAAATCATATTTTTAATTTATTTAATAAATTTTTTATTATTTACATTTGAGGGTCCAAGAGTTAGTATTTTGTGTCAATGTAGGCCTAGGTTGAGTTCATTCTTCTTAGGTTTGCATTTTTGTGTAAATAGTGGGTTTGAGTAGGTGGTTGACCTTCTTGATGGTCAAAAGTGTCAAAACTTGGTATAGGCATTAGGGAGGGTTAAATAGGTCATAGAAATGTTTCAAAAGTCATATGTGATGACTTGGAATATGTCTTAAAGGTTGGAGAGACCAAAAGTGCAAAAATCACAAAGTTGCAAAAAGTTGTCATGACAACTTTTGTCCTGAATTGGTTAGCGGTGGAGTTAGGGTTTGTTCAATGCCCTAGGAGGACTCCACACATGGGAAAGCTCTAAATACCCTCTCTTTCACATTTACCAAGGTTAGAGAAGTGTGTGATGTAAGTTCAACAACTGAAACTACTCATTTTCAGTCTTGTTGACAACATTTTGGTTTGATTTCACTCATTTTGCAATTGAATATGGATTGAATCCATTGATTAAAAAATGGATTAAGTTAATATTATGTGTTATTGTGTTTTTGGTTCAATTTAGAGTTTTTTAAATACTATTCATTGGTGTTTTCTTGCTTAAGTTTGCAAGTAGCCAGTTTAGGCTTGTATATAGCAGTTTTCTTGTAAATATGGTTGCCCCATGAGTTCCACACGTGTTGAAATCATGGATAGTTGGGAAATGATAGGAAAAAACCTATAAATTGTACATATTTAGGTTCAAGTTCTAGAGAAGAGTTTAAGTATGACTGTCACCTTGTTCTAGGCGAGTCCACGAGCAACCAAGCTAGAGGAAATAAGGTGAAAATGAAGTGCTAAGTGCTGGGATGTGTGCCAAATCACCATTTCAGAGTTTGGAGGGGTCCATGGAGTTGGGATAGAGTTTTCCATGCAAGGAGGAGATTTGACAAAGCAATTTGATGCCAAAACCCCAACTTGTTCATTCACTTCTCGTTAAAGGCCTAGTAAACCCTTCAAAACCCTCATTTTTGGGTTAGTACATTGTACGGTGAAACCAGGGGCCAAAACCCAAAAAATACTTTAGTGTTAGGTGTATCTTTGAAGAAAATCCAAACTTATTTCGGGGTCTTTTCCATCATTTTCCTTCAAGCCCTAGAAAATCGGATTTGGAGGCCTAATTGGGGCTCATTCCTTGTAGCCCTTTTCTAGGCAAGATTTTGAAATCGGTAAGAAACCTAATGATTGCAAACCACTAATGGACCCTAAATACATTCAAAACATGTTAGAAGATACCTGCACACCTCTACATCATCCCACAATAGCAGGAGGTCAGTTTGACAAGTTGAAGCCAAGAGGCCAGAATTGAGCACCGAAGAAGCATTGTGAATTGATAGGGTTCCTAACCAAAACACCCGAAGAAAACACATTAGAATGGTCAAGAGTAAAGCACTAGAAGATATTGAGAAGGAATTGGAGGTATAGAGTGAAATTAGGCCTAGTGAGTTGGTGGAATTGAGCAACACCAACTAGGTGAAGTGTTGATTAGGCTTGGTAAACCTCATCAAATTGGTATCAGAGCCTATAAGATTTGGGCGAAAAGAGTTGATGTCCTTAGTGGAATCTGTGAGAGACAAAATCATGGTGACCAATGCAGAGTTGGCAAGGAAAGTGGATCATTAGGAGGAAGAGAATAGACTCCTGAAAGAGAAATTGATTGAATTGGAGAGTAAGCTTGGTGCTATTGAAACTAAGGCTGATGAAGTGTTGGTAAAGGTTGAAGGAGTAGAAGGGAAGGGTAAAGAAGTGTTAGAGATAGACAAAGTACCTGAACCAAATCCTATCCTAGAGAAAGAACCTTTCCTAAAGGCGTTGAAAGCCTTGAGTGGTAAATCACTAGAAGGATTGCCATTGTTCACTGGTAAGATGGAGGCAGAAGTGGTCCTAGAATGGATAGAAGGTATTGAGAACCACTTTGAATGTGAAGGTATAACTGAAGCCCAGAGATCCATGGTAGACAAGTAGAGGATGAGAGGAGTTTCTCTCACATGGTGGCAACTTGTACAAGATGAGAGGAAGAAAATGGACGAAGCACCCATCTCTTCTTGGAAAGGGATGCTAGTAAAAATTAAAGAAGTCTACCTCCCTGATGACTATGAAGTGCAAATTCATAGGAAGAGAAAAAATTTAAGACAAAAAGACCTTGGTGTTAGTAGCTACATAGAGGAGTTTCAGAAACTTAGCCTTAGATCTCATGTGGTGGAAGAAGAGAGTCTCAAGGTTGCTAGGTACCTAAATGGTCTACGGTGGAACATCCAAGAAGAAATCAGCCTAATGAGCCCAAAAATAGTCCATCAAACCTTTCAACTTGCCCTTAAGGTGGAGGTAAAACTGAAAAGAAAACATAACTCAAGCAGCAATAGAGGCCATAGGGGAGGCTTTGGAGGAAGAAGTACTGAACAAAGAACACAAGGTGAGTCCAAACTCACAGAGCAGCAAGAGAGTGGCACTAGTAGAGGAGGATTCAATAGAGGAAGGGGATCAAATAGTGGTTCCAGGGGAAGATGTAGTGGTCAAGGTAGAGGTTCCTCATATTTTTGAACAATGAAGTGTTACCATTGTAACCAACTTGGCCATCCAGCATATAGGTGTCCAGAGAAGGGATCATCATCACAAGGTAGTGAAATAAGAGTGAACTATCTTCAAGAAGAGTCTTCAAGGAGAAAGACCTCAGAGGTTGCCTTAGAGTCAGAAGTAGGTGACAACTTGATGATAAGGAGAACTTTGATCAAAGAACCGATCAAAGAAGAGCCTAGCCAAAGAAAGTCCTTATTTAGAATCAAATGCAAGATTATGGACAAAGTGTGCAAAGTGATCATTGATTCAGGGTCTAGAAACAATATTGTATTAGAAGAGGCAGTGAGTAAACTCAAATTGCAAAGGATACCTCACAACAATCCTTGTAGAGTCACTTGGTTAAAAAAAGTGCAACATGTTCTAGTCAATGAGCAAGCATGGGTGGATTTTACCATTGGAAGGTATAAGGACAAGGTATTATGTGATGTCCTACCCATGGATGCATGTCATCTCCTATGAGGAATACCATGGCAATTTGATAGACAAGATATCCATGATGGAGCCAAGAATGCATACTCATTCAAGAAAGATGGAGTCGCATTCAAGATTCACTTTATCCTTGAGGAAGGTGAGAAAAGGGCAGTAGGTCCTAATGTTCTTTTGGTAAGTGAAAAATAGTTTTTGAAGACACTTGAGGAAGGTGAAGGTGTAGGATTTGCACTAGTGATGAACCCTAAAGAGGAAGACAAGAAAGAACAGTTAGATTTGCCAAAAGAGGTGAAAGATTTGTTGAAGAAATTCAAAGAGGCATAGTAAGTGATGGACAACCAGCCACATTACCTCCTAAAAGAGCCATAAGCCATCAAATAGACTTCATTCCCGGAGCATCCTTACCTAACAAGGCAACTTATAAGATGACTCCCCAACAAGAAGTTGAGATTGCCAAGCAAATCCAAGAGCTCTTAGACCAAGGCCTAATTAGGAAAAGCATTAGCCCTTGTGTTGTCCCTACTGTGTTATCCCTAAAGAAAGGTGGTACTTGGAGGTTGTGTACTGATTATAGAACCATAAATAGGATCACCATCAGGTATAGGTTCCCTATTCCTAGAATAGAAGACCTCATGGATTGTTTAGGGGAATCTAAGTGCTTGACCAAGAGTGACCTTAAAAGTGGATATCACCAAATTAGGATTAAAGAGGGTGATGAGTGGAAAACAACATTCAAGACAACAAAGGGACTTTATGAGTGGCTTGTAATGCCATTTGGATTATCCAATGATCCAAGCACCTTTATGAGGTGATGAAGGATTTCATAGGTAAATTTGTGGTGGTATATCTAGATGAAATTCTCATTTTCAGTAAGGATAGGACAGATCATATTACTCATTTGCAAGATGCATTACAAAGATTGTATGATGAAAAGCTAACCATGAACTTGGATAAGTGTGAGTTTGTCAAGAAAGAGTTGGTTTACCTTGGGTTTGTATTGTGTCAAGGAAACCTCAATATGGATCCCAACAAGGTTGAATCCAGAGTAAATTGGCCCACTCCTAAATCAGCAATAGAGGTGAGAAGCTTCCATGGACTAGCTCAGTACTATAGGAAGTTCATTAGGCAATTCAATGCTATATGTGCACCAATGTTAGGAACCATTAGAGGTGGAATGAAGGAAAAATTTTAGGGGAATGAGGAAGCCAACAAAGGTTTTGAAACATTGAAGGGGAAGATAGCTACTCAACCGGTGCTAGTGTTGCCTAGTTTTGAGAAACTTTTCATTATAGAATTTGATGCAAGCAATGTTGCATTAGGTGTTGTCCTAAGCCAATAAGAAAGACCAGTAGCTTTCCATAGTGAGAAGCTAAGTGATTATAAGAAGAAATACTCCTCTTATGATCTTGAGTTGTATGCTTTAGTGCAGGCTTTGAGAAAGTGGAGACACTATCTCCTCCCTAAGGAATTTGTAGTCTATACAAACAACCAAGCATTGAGTTTCCTAAAATCACAAGATAAACTCAGTCATAAGCATATGAAATGGGTGGAGTATATGTAGGCCTATACATTCACCATTAAGCACAAGAAAGGGCAGTTAAACTGGGTAGCTGTTAAACTGGGTAGCTGATGCATTGAGTAGAAGACTTTTGACAGTCCAAGAGATCCAATTGAGAAGCATAGGTGTTGACAGTTTTAGAGGCTTATATCCAGAGGATGAAGACTTATCAAATGCCTACAAGGTGTGTAAGGAGTATCAAAACCACTTCTATAGTGAGTATTCTGATTTTAATTTGCAAAACGGACTATTGTTTAGAGGTGGGCAGCTTTGTGTGTCTAGAGGCTCAATGAGGGAAAATCTCCTACAAGAGAAGCATAATGGAAGCCTTAGTGGATATTTTGGAGTCAATAAGACTCAAGAGTTGGTTCAAAGGTACTACTATTGCCCAAGGATGAGTCAAGATGTGAAGAAGTATATGGAGACTTGCATAGTTTGCCAAAAGGCCAAAGGTGCTTCTACAAATGCCAGTTTATACCAACCTCTTCCTATACCAAATAGACCTTGGGAATGCATTAGTATGGACTTTGTAGTAGGTTTACCAAGGACAAAACATTGATATGACAACATTTATGTCATTGTGGAGAGAATTAGCAAAATGGCTCACTTTGTGCCTTGCAAGACTACTCATGATGCATGCCAAATAGCTCAATTGTTCTTCAAAGAGGTAGTGAGGATACATGGTTTACCCATGAGAATTGTTTGAGATAGAGACTCAAAGTTCATGAGTAATTTTTTGAAGACACTTTGGCAAAATCTTGGCACCAACCTCTCTTTTGGATTAGCCTATCATCCTCAAACAGATGGGCAGACCAAAGTGGTGAATAGGAGCTTGGAAAACTTATTAAGGTGCCTTACTAAGGAATATGGTCAGACATGGGATCAAGTACTCTCACAAGCTGAATATGCATACAATGATACCATGAATAGGACTACTAGCAAGAGCCCTTTTGAGGTGGTCTATGGAGTGCACCCAAGAGGAATTTTGGAGTTGAGAGACTTAGGTAGTGCAGCAGCAAGAAATGGATATGAAAAAGACTTTTCTTAATCAATAAAGGAAATACATGAATCAGTCAAGCAAGCATTGAAGGAGAACACAAGCAAACTCAAGCAAGCATTGAAGGAGAACATAAGAAAACTCAAGCAAAAAGTTGATTAGAGGAGGAAAAATCTACAATTTCAAGTGGGAGATCTTGTCATGGTGCACCTAAAAAAAGAAAGGCTACAAAAAGGAGTGCCTAACAAGTTATAAATGAGAAGGATAGGTCCATGTACCATTCTAGCAAAGTATGGAGAAAATGCATACAAGGTAGATCTACCTAGTGACATAGGATTGTCACTGGTTTTCAACATAGCAGAATTAATTGCCTATAAGGCACTGATTCAAGGTTCATATTGTAGTCACTCAGAGGTATCAGATGATGTGAACCACCTTCAATTACCAGCCAAACCAAATCCACAAGCCAAGAAGGTGTTGAGTTCAAGGATCGCCAAGAAGACAAGGCATCAAGCCTATTGGGAGAACCTCATCAAATGGCAGGGTATGTATGATGTTGAAGCTACATGGGTGATTGAGATAGAGTTTAAGAAGCTTGGGATTGATCAGAATTTGATTTCCAAAGAGGTGACATGATCTTCTTTTGTTTGGGAGAATGGTGCAGGAGCACCTAGGACTTAGGCAAAATATTTTTCACAATTTTGGCTTGTATTGACCCAAATGAAGTTAGTAGTGAATAAGGACTCCAGGAGGGTCCAAGAGATAGTATTTTGTTTCAATGTAGGCCTAGGTTGAGTTAATTCTTCTTAGGTTTGCATTTTTATGTAAATAGTGGGTTTGAGTAGGTCGTTGACCTTCTTGATGGTCAAAAGTGTCAAAAATTGATATAGGAATTAGGGAGGGTTAAATAGGGCTTAGAAATGTTTGAAAATTCATATGTGTTGATTTGGAATAGGTCTTATAGGTTGGAGAGACCAAAAGTGCAAAAATTACAAAGTTGCAAAAAGTTGTCATGACAACTTTTGTCTTGAATTGGTTAGCGGTGGAGTTAGGGATTTTCCAACACCCTAGGAGGACTCCACATGTGGGAAATCTGTAAATACCCTCTCTTTCATGTTTACCAAGGTTAGAGAAGTGTGTGATGTAAGTTCAACAACTGAAACTACTCATTTTCAGTCTTGTTGACATGATTTTTGCTTGATTTCACTCATTTTGCAATTGAATATGAATTGAATCCATTGATCCAGCAATGGATTGAGTTAGGATTGTGTGTTTTTGTGTTTTTGGTTCAATTTAGAGTTTTATAAATACTATTCATTGGTGTTTTCTTTCTTAAGTTTGCAAGCAGCGAGTTTTGGCTTGTATATAGCAGTTTTCTTGTAAATATGGTTACCCCATGAGTTCCACACGTGCTGCCATCACGTCTAGTTGGGAAATTGTAGGCAACCAACTTTACATTTTAAATATTCAGGTTCAATTTCTGGAGAAGAGTTGAAGTATGACTGTCACCTTGTTCTAGGTGAGTCAAGGAGCAACCCGACAAGAGGAAACAAGGTGAAAATGAAGTGCTAATTGTAGGGGTGTGTGCCAAATCACCATTTCAGAGTTTGGAGGGGTCCATGGAGTTGGGATAGACTTTTTCATTAAGGGAGGAGATTTTACAAATCCATTTGATGCTAAAACCCCAACTTGTTCATTTACTGCCGGTTAAAGGCCTAGTAAACCCTTCAAAGCCCTCATTTTGGGGTTAGTACATTGTACGGTGAAACGAGGGGCCAAAACCAAAAAAATCCTTTAGGTTTAGGTGTATCTTTGAATAAAATCCAAATTTATTTGAGGGTCTTTTGCATTGTTTTCCTTCAAGCCCCAGAAAACTGGATTTGGAGGCCAAAGTGGGGCTCATTCCTTGTAGCCCTTTTCTAGGCAAGATTTCGAAATCGGTAAGAAACCTAATGATTCAAAACCACTAAAGGATCCTAAATGCATTCAAAAAATGTTAGAAGAAATCTCCACACATTTGCATCATCCCACAATAGTAGGAGGTCAGTTTGACAAGTTGAAGCCAAGAGGCCAGAATTGGGCACCTGAGAAGCACTGTGAATTGATAGGGTTCCTAACCAAAACACCTAAAGAAAACACCTTAGAATGGTAAAGAATCAATCCCTAGAAGAGATTGAGAAGGACTTGGAGGTCTAGAGTGCAACTAGGCCTGGTGAGTTGGTGGAATTGAGCAACACCAACTAGGTGAAGTGTTTCAATCTTTAATTATTTCAATTTTTAAGATCAATTGTGAGAAATTTTAAAAATTGAGAAAAGAACATCCACTTTAGGAACTTTATGTGGACTCAACTTCTTGCAATGGCATGTATACAGTATGGATTCCACCATCCAACAAGTTGTGTTATGTCGGGTGATCCATATATTGCTATGCTAAACAATCACAACTAGCAAGCCACACTATATTAGGTGACCAATCTCTTAAGAAACATAAACAAGAACCAAAAAAAAAACTAGAAAGACACACTCTACTATATAATAATTTCTTTATGGAATGTAAACAACAATAGAGATCAAAATAGCAAGCCATGTCGTACTAGATGATCATGATGAGTCATATGAAATGGATGTCATTGGCTAGAAATTTATGTTATATTGGTTGAATCATATACAATCAAAACATTAAGGAATGTAAAAATGGATCACACTAATAGCTCACACTATAGTAGATGATCAAGAGAAGTCATATACCACAAAAACTGTAAGAGATAGATTTGATGATCACACCTTAGGGAGTGTTATGCAACACAATGCCACCACTTATGGGGCACACCAAAGAAAATAATACACAAAAAGGAGGTCATATACTCCCCTTTATATGTTAGAATATTTTTATACTAATACCTCAAGGATAAGAGAGAGATCCATATCAAGAAAACACACCTTGAACATGAAGAAGAGATACACAATAATGATGCATGCGTCCAAGTGAGTAACATATCCTTATGAATGATATACACACCTCTAAGAAAGGAAGGAATCATCACAAATCATATATATGTATTTAAATAAGGGTAAAGGGATCCTTATCAAGGATATGCATTTTGAAACAAAGAGAAGGGATCCTCATTGGGGATACATACCTTCCAAAAAGGCAAATATGGGGTAATTATTGTCTAAGAATACCTACCTTCTTAAAAAAAAAAAAGGTATCCATCCTAGCAAACTAGTTCAAACCGTATCTAGCAGCTTTCTAGTTCTATAATGTTAAAAAAAAAAGTACCATATAATGTTTAAAACTGGTTTGAGTGAATATATGCAACCAAGGAATCATAAACTCGAAGATCTATTTATTAAAGTGTAGGAAGCATATAAGTGAGAACTAAAGAGTATAGCAATGGGAAGATTAATAGATTAGTATGTATTGTGCAACTTTTAAGAATGAAATAGGTATTATATGTATATAATCTAAAATGAATGCATAAACATGAGAATGAATTATAAATTCTAGAGAATCCCTTAATTACATAATATATTCTAGCATCACATTTAGTACATCATCATAGAATTTATATATAGATTAAACTTATTGTATGGACATTTTCTTATTTCTAACGAGAGAAACTATATATGGTGAATGCAAGGGAGTTGAATATTTTTATGGATTTTTAAAATTTTAATTAACTTTGTATTTTAGTCTTCACATTGAAAATTTATATTTTCCTTGAAAAGAATTGTTCAAATTATATCACATAACACATTCTCATATCTTGATATAAGTAAACAAAAAGATCAAGAATATTTAGGAATATTTATCGAGTGCTTTTAATGAAAAGTGATTAACATGAATAATATACTTTTTCTAAAGAAAACTTTTTAAAAATGTTGTTCCTAAAATTACATGATTTTAACATAATATTTTATTAAAAAAATTTAAAAATAATTATAATTATAGCTAACTATTTTTCTATATGTACTTTAATTAATGTACAAAATCAAAATAACATTAAAATAAAATTATTATCTTAGAAATTAGATTAATTTTATAACCATTAATTTATATTCTTCAAATATATAATATTTTTCAACTAAATATATATATCTTTGATGAATAATTTTTAATAAAAAATTTAAAATATTTTATTATAATTTAAAAGGTTGTTCATTTTTGTGTAAGCTCACAAAATATCTATTTAATACAATTCTAGTTTATCACATTCTCTAAGTCAATTATGTGACTTTTATTTGTTGGGAAGAGTCCTTCTAAAAGAAATTTAGTGAATAAATTTTTTTATGTGACTTTCATTTTATTTAGTGGGAACAATGGTCGGCAATGACTAGAAATGCACACAACATTTGGTTTGATCATGAATACTTATAATTCATTGCCTATAAAATGTTTGGAATATGCAATTGAACATTCAATTTTCATTCATTCTTAAATCGACATGTCTTTGCCATCTTGAACAATGGAAAGACAAATGCATCACACAGTAAACTTTCTAATTTTGAATGGATAGTTTAGTTTTGTTGTGAAAACTAGTGGTTGTGTTTCTTCTAAATATAACAATTGATTGGTATGTGTTAAGTGAAATTTGTATTTAGAGATGATTATAAAATAAATATATTAATAATATTTTATATTACAATAATAGTAAACTGATTTTTAATGAAATATATTATTGAGAAATAAATAAGATTAATCAATTGATGTAAATAGGTGATTCTTAAATTTTTTTACATGCACGAATTTAAAAAATTAAAAAGATGAAGAAATCATTAATTGAAATATCAATAATCTAAGTGGTATCATAGTTGGGAAATTTACCAAGTCTAGATTGTGACTTTGTGATTGTAGAGTTAGGTTGCATCTAGCATCATGACAATAAGAGCTCTATGAAAGAAAAAATCCATACAAAGGGTAGTTGTAAGTTGATATAATATTTGTAGAGCACTTTTAATTCACTCAATACTTTGTAGAATTCTAAAATAGTTAACCTAGGCTCAATTATTATAGACAAAATATCATCTATTTCATCCATTATTTTTTAAATCTAATAGAATTACATACTTGTAATGAGGTAATATAATATTATTTTTAAAAATGGTTCATTCAAATCATTCAATGTTTCAATTAGCACTTTGTATTTCAAAAAAGATCCAAAGGTAAAATGTTGGAAGCAATAAAGAAAAGCCAAGTATATTTAATGGTCAAAGTTCTAGGAATCCAACCTATATAACTCTTGTTTGTTGGGATTACCATCAACCTTGTAAATATTTTGTGAGTAGTGACATGTATGCTGAGCTCAACCCCTTCGAAAGCCCATTTTAACCCACATACTTGATATTTATTAAATGGAAACCTGTATTTGCACATGGAACAAACAAGTTAGATAGAACATGATACTTGTTGTTTTCTCATTACATCTTTTCTACATTGATCTTCTCTATTCTGAATCTGATATAGCGGTGCATGCATAGTAGGAGTAGGTTTATGTATGTAAGAGTAACCCGAAGCTCTAACGAAATTATTTTTCTCTCTATTTCAGGTCATCTCATGGAGTGGACAACGGGATGATTGGATCTACGAAGCTGACCAGAAGACCCTTCTCCAGAATTCATCAACCTATTCAAGCAACGATGGGTTCTTTCTTTCCCTTCTTCCTACATTCTTCTGTTCCTTTTGTGTTTGCATTTCTATGATCAATGTGATCTTTTCTCAGCTATTCCCACGACTTGTGTGGGATCTTGTGAATAGTTTTCTCTTTATAAATAAAGATATATTACATGCAGATGTTTTCTTTCTTGATTCATATATTTCATATTGGAAATAAGATACTTGTATGGCATACATTTTTTTTAATAAAGATAGTAAACTTGGAAAAAAATTGTGTACCTTTTCTCTGCAATACATAGGACCTGTTGTAGGTCACCAAGTTTTTTAAGTGTGATAAAATTTTGGTAACATTACCACCTAAACATTTGTATATTTTTTTAATGGTTTTCTAGGTATTGTGTTTAGTGGAAAATTAATTATTATTTATTTTAAGTTAACTCCATGATTAAATGCATTTTAGTGAAAGCACTACTACTAATGGAAGGGTAACAAAATTTTGAATACTTATCTCGATTAAATATCACCTAGAATTTTGTACTACATTTTCTTAATTGCTTTGGCAGGTTTTGTCAATAGAGAAAACGTTAAAGTGTTCTTTATTTTAAAGTAAAATCCATGATTAAACATAATTGATTCAAATTAGTATCAATAATGAATGGGTAACCAAAATTCCAATGTTTGACCATTGTAAACATTACCTAAAATATTGTAAAATATTTTTTAAAACAGTTTAATAAATTTTGTCTTTAGAGGAAGTTTTAAGTGTTTTTTTAAATTTTGAAAGGAACTTCATAACTAAGTTCATTTGAGTTAAAGTAGTTCTAGTAGTATATGGGTTAAAAAGTTCAAATTCTTGACCAATGTAAATGTCACCTTAAATTTTATTTTAGATATTAATGGATGGGTAAGAAATTTTTCAAAGCTTCCAATCTTACAAACATCACGTACAAATTTGAGGCAATGTAGTACTAGTACTAGATGGGTGAGGAAAGTTTCAATGTTTCATTCCTATAAGGATTACATGAAATTTTGATCTACTATCTAGTAGGTTTGTCTTTAGAGTAAAGTTAAGTTTACTTAATTTTGAATAAAAAGCTATGGTTAAATGCATTTGATACAAAGTCGTGCTAGTAATGGATGGATAACAAAGTTTTAATTTTTGACCATGCTAAATATCATTTTAAATTTTGAGACAAAGTAATTCTAGTATTGGATAGGCAAGGAATGATCGAATGCTTCACCATTGTAAACATCACTTGAAATTTTGTATTATGTTTTTCATAATTGATTTGATAAGTTTTCTCTTTAGAATAAATTAGATGTTTTTTATTTTAAAAAAACTGCATGATTAAATACATTTTAATAAAATAATATTTACAATAAATGAATTAAAAAAATATAATATTTCATCGTATTAAAAATAAAAAAATCATAAATTGAAATTATTTCAAATCACTACTCCTAAAATATAAATGAATATACTTGACTCAAAAACTACTAAATTAAACCTTGTTAAAATATTATTTTCTTATCATTTTCTTTCTTTATCATTGAGATAATAGAGTTGTTCACCACACACCATCTACTATTTTGTTTTGGTAGATTTTGTCTTTACAAAAAAGAAAAAATTCTTAATTTTGAAAGAAACTCCATGATTAAATGCGTGAGTTAAAATAATACCTATAATAGATGAATAAGAAAATTTCCAATATTTCATCTTATTAAAGCCTAAAAATAAAAATAAATAACATGCTAATTAAAATGTTCATTTTCATAAAAGTGAATTTTTTTGTCAAATCATACCTTATTTAATGATAAAGTTTATATTGTAGGCATCTAATGGTATTGAGTTCAAATCTTCTACAATATTAACAAGAGACACAAAGCTTCGAGTTCCTATCATCAATATGGTTAGTTTAGAGTAGTTGAAAGTAGAGATGCAATAGAGGGGGAGAGGAAGACAGAGAACAATAGATAGAGATAGAGACAGGTAGAGGGAGAAATAGAGAGGAAGAGGTGGAGAGATATATAAGAGTAGAGAGATAGAGAGAAAGAGATAGATAAATGTGTGTGTGTGTGCGTGTGTGTGTGTGTGTAGAGAGAGAGAGAGAGAGAGAGAGAGAGAGGTATATATGTTGTTTGCTTTAATTTTAACAATAGCATGTCGAGGAAGCCCATGATGAGTTGTGCAATATGTATGACAAGTTAGATTAAGTTTAACATTTAGGAAAGAAAAAAAATCAATTGTATTTTTTTAAAAACGTTTTATGGATATTAAGATCATTAGCTAGTTTTATTATAAGAAAAAACATTATTTCTATAAATCTAGATTAAACAAATAAATAAAAATAATTATCTAATAATTGAGCTAGGATGGATAATCGAAATTGAATTATGTATTATAACTAAATAAAGGGATAGGTGTACGTAGTTTTAGAATCAATGATAAATAAATGTGGTAGGTGTTGGTTGGAATATTTTTTCATTGTTGAAAGATTAATTATTTTAGTTTGATGAATGTTTCAAACTCTAAATTGAAATTATGAACCAAATTCAACAAAAATTATACTTCTTTTCCCTATTTAATCACATTAAAAAATTGAAATTAGACTTGTATAGTGTAGTATGTAAGCATTGGATGTGAAATTGAAAAAAATATTGTATAGAGAAAATAAAAAAACTATTCCCTATAACAGTGGGCCAAAATATGATTTTTTACTTCTGCATTTTTAATAAATAAAAATTGACTTGCATGTCATTAATTTTTTAGAACTAAAGTGTCTAAATATAATTGAATCAAACAATAACATAAGAGGACTAATTGACTATTAATTCATTAATTAATTAAAGTTTGTGAAAATGTATTTGTTAGAAATATTAAATTGAAAAGAAATAATTAAAATTAAGATATTATATTATAATATTATATACATCTTTTTTAGTAATATATTATTATTATATAATATTTAAATAAATTATTCTCATTATATTTAAGAAAATTATATTACTAAATTACATAAGGATTACCCCAATTTAACTTTTATATTTTTATATTTTCGGCAATGAATTTTCGGCTATAACAAGAATATTCCAAGAAACGGAAAAAAATAAAGAACGGAGGATTGCACTGGAACCGCCATGCTTACCCATCTCTATCTACTATGACCCCATGCAATACGGCAATGAAAAAAGGATTGTTTACCCATAAAATCAAATCATGTGCTATGATGATTTTTGTAGGAAACATATTTTCTTAATATAAAAATATGACTTTGAAGAGTCTACCTGTAGAAAAATAATTTACAACTATGTAGATGTGAACATTGAATATTATTTGGAAGTCAGTTTGCTATCGCCAACAATAGTAGCTTTCTAGAAAACGTCCTCAACACGCGCTGAACAGTCCGCTATTATCTGTCGTATCAATAATAAGAATTCGCCACGGCACCATTGGAATTTGGAATTGATTTGTGTATCATCTATGTTATTTGTGTATCATGTATGTCTTGACTTCCTTAACAAATTGGCCCAAACTTATACCTCTTTTTTGGAAGTCATGTTGAAATAAGCATGGAAATGTGATTTGCACATTACAGTGTTACATGGAAAGGCAAACCACAAATCATATTTAGTCATCTAATTAATTAATTTTGATCCAAACTAATCCATACTAAAATCTAATTAAGAACATCAATACAACATTACTACCACATCCTCATAAGATTATACGAACATTTATTAAAATTAGAACATACTAGCATATTTTAAGATTTTTCTTTTTAATTTATAATCAAAAGTTATCAACATCAAATTTGATAAGTGTCAAAATTTGCCAACATCAAATTTGATCACAAAACATATTTTAACCTCATAATACTTGCATTTCAATTACTATCACAATTAATTAATCTATAATTAATTTCTTGTTAGTATACAATTTATTGTGTTAGCTTAAATTATTATTATTTTTTATTAGATTTAAGAATAAGAATTACAAAAACCAATATCTGAAACATTTAGAAAAAAAGTACCAAAAGATGAAGATAAGCATGGTTGGGTGTGCGAGGAGAAGAAGAGTGTAATGTTGAAAGGGGAGTGTGTAGCAATGTGTGGAGACAAGGGAAAACCTATGTAAAGGTGAAGAAACGAAAAAATTAGTAACCACACCTTTTTAGACAACTGAAATGAAACAACAGCAATGTGAAATTTATTTATTTATTTTTTTGGAATCCGGGGTGTCCCACAGGAGATAGCCTATCGATTAATTATAATAATATATTGATTTGTAGTGAAATATATTATTGAGAAAGAAATAAGATTAATTATTTGATGTAAGTAGTCATTCTTAGTTTCTTTTATATGTATGAATTTAAAAATTTAAATAGATGAATAAATCATTACTTGAAATGTCAATAAATATGAATAGTTTTGTAGTTAGGAATTTTATCAAGTAAAATTTAGATTGTCACTTTTGTGATTGTTAATGTAGGTTGCATCTAACATAATAACAATGAGAGCTCTATGAAAGCAAGAAGCCATACAAAGGGCAGTTGTAAGTTGATACAATATTTATAGAGTACTTTTAGTTCACCCATTTACTTTGTACAATTTCAAAATAGTCTACCTAAGCTCAATTATTATAGACAAAATATGATCTATTTCATCCAATATTTTTTAAATGTAATAGAATTACATACTTGTAATGAGGTTATATAATATGGTTTTCAAAAATAGTTCCTTCAAATCATTCAATGTTTCAATTAGCAATCTGTATTTGAGAAAGGTCCAAAGGTACAACAAAATAAAGCCAAGTATATTTAATGGTCAAAGTTGTATGAATGCAATGTATATGTCTCATTTGTTATGATTAAGGTGCCATCAACCTTGTAAATCTTGTATAATTAATTATTCCTTCTGTTTGTAAAATTCCATAATGGAATATGTACTCACTAAGAAATGGTCTTATTTCAGCTACATTTAGATCTCAATACCTAAAAAGGGGTGTGGGAGCACTTACCCCCCACTACTGTTGCCCCTCCAAGATTCTCCCTAGCAGGGGTTCTAGGGTAGTTCTCCCAAATGGAATTTTTTAGAAAATTGCATTGTAAAATTATATAATTTTTTAGTCAATCTAAATCATTCATCATTAGGTCATAGAAATTATAGTAGGATTCATTTCCTTAGAAGGAAACACATTTTAATGAGGGCATTGTATTAAGATTGCGACAAGACAGAGAGTTCAAATAAAAGAATAGACAATGTTGAAATAAAGACAAAAAGTGAAGGGTGCTAGTGATGTATTGTAAACTCTATTGAAATTTATATAGACCAGTGCACATCTCTTCTTGTGTTTATTTTTTTCTCAAAAATATATTTCCACATAAATATTATATTTTTCATATATTCTTTTATTTCCTTTGTTTTCCCTAATTTGTTTTCCTGTTATCTCTATTTGGTTTTGCATTGGATCAATAATTATAATTACTAAAACTAGATTATCATTCTATAGATGTTTACCTTTATTTCAAACATTATTTACTTTGAAGAAGTTCATAAATGAAACTTTAAAACTTTTCTTCCATGTTCCTTTTCATTATTTACCTCAATCTAGTTTGTTTTTCTATTTTTGATCAATCTTAATTTTTCCTTGGCAAAGATTTTAGTCTTTACGATATTTCCTTTAAATAAGGGTTTGTGAACTTCATCCTATAGAGGGGAGGAGATGTTCAATTGCTCAAAAACATATTGTAGAAAGATCACCCACAAATCAAGATATTTACATTTTGAAATGGACATAAATTTGGTTGAACTATATTACTTGGTCCAAAAAAATGATCCTATAATATAACATATTTGTAAATTAAAAAAATATATTAATAAGAATCGTTAGAGATCAAAATAAATTATAATAAAACATAATAAATTTTAAAATAAAAATCAAATAATACAAAAAATTAAATTAAATACTATAATTTTTAAAATAATAAAATGTACAATTTCATCCCTTAAAATTACATTTTACACATCAAATTATTTAATAAAACAAAAACACTTTAAAAAAACTTCATATACACCGATGAAGAAAAAACACCTTTACACTAGAAAAGCTAAAACCAAGGAATCATTTTGAATTTCATATATTACCCCTTGAAATATTTCTGTCATCATTAACACCAACAATTTCTAACACACCTCATACTAATAAATTTGCAGCGGCCATATACTAAAAAAAAACTTTGTCATTATACTAACAAAACCCTCTATACAGTTGTATCTACTTTCATCTATTAACCTCGAATACACCCATCAATAGCTAATATTACAACATCATAAAATTGGAAGGCTCTCTTTCTCACCCTCTTATTTAAAGTCAATACTCCAATCACAATAGAGAATCCCATACCATAACTCAATCCAAGTCCCACTGCCCATCCTATCATTTCACCATCTGAATTCTTTGCTTCACCAATTCTCTCAATACTTGTGCAGTTGCCATAGCCAGAAGAGTTGTTGCAGACGCTTATATTGGTAAATGGAATCCCACTTAGCTTAAGATTGCCTAAGTAGGACGACTCCCCAAAAGTTAGGAACTGTCCTCCATGGGGTACTTTTCCATCAAGCATGTTGTAAGATAGATTCAAGAACTCCAAATAACTCAGGAACTCAAGTTCTAAGGGAATGTTGCCATTCAACCTGTTTAGCGAGAGGTCCAGAGACTCTAGCTGATCCATGTGTCCCAATGTTTTTGGGATTCGGCCACTGAGATGATTCCTTGAAAGGTTAAGGGCTATCAAGCCTTGAAGAGATCCCATTTTAAAAGGAATGCTCCCTGATAAACTGTTGTTTGAAAGATCAATACATTTAAGAATAAAGAGAACTTTCACAAATTCAACATCCCAGCCTTTCCAGGAAATTGTAATTTTATTTGTATATCTAACGTCTTCCAAATGGTTTGAATTATTCTGCGATGCATTGACCATTGCAAGCAGGTTTGTAAGGTTGCTTGGAATAGCTCCTGAAAGGTGGTTGCCAGAAAGATCCAGAATTTGAAGATTCGGAAGGCCAATTACCTGGCGTGGGATACTGCCATGAAAATGATTAGACCTTAAGACCAAAACATGCAGCTGTGATAGCTTTCCAATCCAGTGGGGAAGGGTGCCTTCCATATCATTATTTCCCAAATCCAATACTTGCAGAGATCGGCCTTCTGAAATGGATGAGGGAATAACTCCTCTCAAATGATTACCATTGAGCTTCAATGTATGCATGTTTGTAATGTTGCCCCACTCTGCTGGCAATTTACCTTCCAGATGATTCTCTGCCAAATCTAGAACACTAAGAGAAGAACAATTCCTGGTTAAATGAGGAGGAATGACACTGCTCAGCGTATTTTTTGAAAGGTCAAGAACCTGCAAATATGGAGTGCAAATAGAATCTGGAATCGCTCCGCTGAGGTTATTCCGCGACAAGGATAAGAACATTGCATTTTCAAGATACGCACCGATGTGACTAGGAATAGAACCATTAAACTGATTCATCGACAGATCTAGCAGATAAGCTCCAGCGAGAGGAAGATGAAGAGAACCTTCTAGGCTATTATTGTGCAAATCTAGAGAGTCAAAATACATGGGTAAGGTTTGTCTAGATGGCAATGACCCAGTTAATTGATTACAGCTAAGGTTCAAACTATAAAGGCTGGGTAAGTTCCATATCCAAGATGGAATATTTGTTTGGATACTGTTAGCAGATAGGTCTAGATATTCCAAGTCGTATTGGGTCACAAGAAACGATGGAATTCTATCTAAATTGCAAGAGCCTAATGCCAAAGCGGAAAGCTTAAACTGCGGAATCCATGTTGAATCAATGTTTACAGTTAACTGATTGTAAGAAAGATACAGGCTATCAAGACTAGTGAGATTATCGAATACGGAAAGGGAAATGAGGCCGCTTAAACTATTGGAGTGGAGCCAAAGGCTTCTTAAGTTAACAAGATTTGAAATTGTAGATGGAATCGTACCATTCAATTCGTTGGCATTAAGGTGAAGACTAACAAGAGAAGAGAGTGAGTCCAACGAAGGGGGGATTGCCCCTGTTAACTTGTTGTAGGACAGCTCCAAAGAAACAAGTTTAGAGAGATTGACTATGGACAGAGGAATCTCACCTTCAATTCTGTTATCTGACAGATATACACTCTTCAAGGACGACACATTCCCTATAGCAGATGGAATCTCACCTTCAATTCCGGTATACGACAGATAAAGACTTTCCAAGGACAACGCATTCCATATAGCAGATGGAATCTCACCTTCAATTCTGGTATCTGATAGAAGAAGATCCTTCAAGGACGACATATTCCATATAGAAAATGGAATCTCACCTTCAATTCCGGTAAGTCATAGATCAAGACTTGGCAAGGACAACAAATTCCCTATAGCAGATGGAATCTCACCTTCAATTCTGGTATCTGATAGATCAAGACTTCGCAAGGACAACGAATTCGCAATAGAAGCTGGAATCTCACCTTCAATTCTGGTATCTGAAAGACGAAGATGCTCCAAGCATGAGATATTCCATATAGCAGATGGAATTCGGCCCTTGATGGCTGTCCCTGAGAGATCAATGCTGGTTAGTGACAAAGAAGACTTTCGTTGTCCAATGAAAGAAAGGTCTCCTCCAAGATCGTAATTCCCAGAGAGATCAAGAGAGACCAAGCGCCCAGTCACATTTTCAAACCAAGCTGGTATATGTGCTGACAAATAGTTCTCTGATAGATCGAGATGAAGCAGAGAGGTGAGGTTGAGAAGGGAATTGGGAATTTGTCCTCCAAGCCCACAGTCAGACATGCTGAGTTGTTGAAGGTTGGATAGACTGCCAACAACTTCACCCCACTCTTTGTTTACAGAGATGTTCACTTCAGCAAGAGAGAGGTATTCCAAGCTCACCAGATTTGATAAGCTTTCCAAACTCACGTAAAATTCACTTACATCACCCAGAAAGGATTCATTTACATAACCAGCAAATGACAAGTCAAGAAAAGTGAGACTCTCCAACTTTCTATTATGGGGAGGACTGAATTTACCCTTGAAGAGGTTGTCACTGAGATCGAGGTGCTCCAACCGTGCAAGTTGGAACAGCGATGAACTGATGTTACCTTCCAAATTGAATCCACTCAGATCCAGTCGAGAAACATGGCCTGTGCGGAGATTACAACTGACTCCTCTCCACGTGCAGCAATTGAATCCGTGCCAGGAAGTTAAGAGTGTTATACTCATCTACAACTGCTGCCTTGAAATCCAGGAGAAGATTTCTTTCAGGGAAGGGGCATGCAATTGCAGGGGAAGTGAAGCAGCATAATATTGTTATAATTGCAAACATAGCTTCCATTGTTTTGGAAACTAAAATTCTTATTATCTTTACTTTGAAAGAAAAGAGATGATCAGAAATCATGGGAGACGAATGATGAATATATCTCTACAAAGAAAGAGTGTCACATCAATACTGTAACATTTTTATCATTTTCAATGGGTGGAAAAGTCATGTGAAGGTAAGGCACAACAAATCCGAGGGTCCAATTTGAATGTGATGGGTATCGTGTAAAACAAGAATATGGCGTGTCAATATGGAAAATTAACTATGTAAATTGTGACTATATATTTTTCAATCCAATTATTTCCAACATTGACTGACAATTTTTATTAGACTTAAATCCCGTGCATTTCTTTTCCACAAATATTCGTATCGACCAGGAAAAGCTTTCACATAAAATTGAGATCACTGGAAAACATAGACCAGATCATACACCTCACACAAAAATGGAACATACTTAAAAAATACAAGAATAATAAAGAAATCAGGGGCACAAACTAAATTTTTGGAGTTGAGATGTTTTCAGGCCAAGCATTTTTAAAAAAAAATCTATGTTGAATATCAAGCAATTTTTTAAATTGTGGTTTATTCATTAACTGTTTATCATTATAAAATTATATAGGTAATAGAGTTTTGATAAAAAACTAATTTTATTTTATGATTAAAAAATTAAATATGATTATATAGTAATTAAATTCAAGTTTCTAATATATTTAAAAAAAAATTGTTTGTGAATCTCATATATTAAAAAAAAAATCATACATAGAGTGGAAACATCGTTTTTATCCAAACTCATCCAAGGATTGGCAACAAAATTTCAAATTGCTTTGTTTTAATTTTTTCTTTAATTTTGCTAATGTTTATATTTATCCATATTGTAATAGAAAAGATTGTATATTCATGTCCTCTTCTTTTATGTTTTAGGCCTAATTTGATTAGGTTATCTTTTGAGTATTGATTAGTATATGTCCTGACATAATTTTACATCGAATTTCAATGATTTTATCCCAATCTCATTTCATCTCCATGCATCTCAAAGGTATGAACATAATCAATAATCTCCACCATTAGTTGGCATGATTTTTTCATAGTCGGCGAAGAATTGATATTATTACTTTTGATTTTAACAATGGATATTTATGAATTGTCAGTTTGATTTTAACTGAGTGTGACCCAAAATTTTCATTAAAAAAAAAACACAATTAAAACCAAAAGTAATCATATCAAATCTCCACCATTCATCATCCTAGATTACACCCACAAATGCATAATTCATGTAGGTCACTTGCATACATGCATATTTGAACCTAACAGTTTAAATTGGATTAGATAATTTCATTCCTTTTTTACCATTATTATTCAATTAAAGTTTAATTTATTCCACATTACAACCTAGGTTATTGTTTGTAAGGACTAATTTCACTTCATTTAAATTATCATGAGATAATCAAAATAATATTTACATGAAAATATAATAGAAAGATCATGTAACATCCTAGTAAGGGCATCATTAGCTTGCAACATCATTCTAGGTGTCCTACATACTTTCTTAATGTCTTTAATCCTCATTCATTGCCATTAATTTAGTCTACTTAATGCACTATCTAATAAGAACATAACCCTTGCTTACTAAGTTCCTAGAAATGGTGTCTATAAATACCACCCTACTTGATTCATGTGGTACTAAAGAAGATTATGCACTAGTGTTTTTTTATTTTGATGAATAATAGGTCGTGGCCGAATAATTGTATTAATAAAATGAAAATACATGAAAGTTTACAACCCAATTCAGTGTGGGAACTGGTAGGAAAGAATCGGGTGAAGAAAAGCTCCAGTCTTGCCCAAGGAAAAATAATTCCTGGAAATAATCAGGTAATACAATAAATGGCCAGATGCCAATATAGAAAATTACAATTGATAATTCCTATCGAGAACACCATACTCGTTCCATTGCTGATGGATGCATAATTTGACTACAATGGAGTCATATTCTACTCATATTGAGATGGTGTTGTTCTGAGTAAGACATGACGAAGACCTCCACCTGAATCCTACAGAGTCAGATTGTCAAAACAGAAACCACATTCTTCCTGCACACTATTAGGCTAGTTTGAATTGAGAATTACGAGCAACTGTAACCCAAAATTGATAAATTCCCATGTTTTGTCTTAATACCAACACTTCCATAGATTTCCACTATGAGAACATACCCAAAGATTTCAAGACAAGATAGATCAATATACTCTCAAACCTTCCTGACAAAAACTTACTGATGTATCGAAGATGAATCAAGGTAAGGAAGACCCAAAGCAAGATTTAGTTGCCAAATCTAAGTATCCATAGCATAACCTAGTCTAGGGTCGTGATAGTCGTAGACAAATTTAGGAGACCTAGCCACAAAAAACTAATAAAGGAAGAGAGAATCCCAACCTACATCTACCTACAAGAACGAGGATATAGACACGTTTGAATTGGAAATTTAATTTAAATCATGGTTATAACCAACTTGGGTTAATTGTAGATTAATCATGATCTAATGATTGGGGGGTTAAATTTTAAATGTGTTTTCAATTAATTTTATTAGACATGTGACTTCATCGTTTCCTTACAGTCATATAGATGTGAATTCTTTATTTCTGGAAATCTTATTTACAAGTGATTTATGCATTTGATTGCTTTAAGAAAAGATTGCTTGTTTAGGATCTTGTGTTATAGTAGCTACAATCAAGTTTAAATTTCGTTGCAATTTTGGTGAGTTGTCATTTGTCTTATGACGTATACCATCTTAGTCTGGTGTCATTGTATAAACCCTGTGGATGTGAGCCATTGTGTGTTATGTTTCCAAATGGTCAATCCTGGGTTAGTGATGGTGAATCTTTCACCGATTGTATGCCAGGATTAGATATGGCTGTCAATTTTGCCATAGAGTTCTCATAGAGAGACCTTTCCTGTTAGTGTCCTAGGAGAGAGAGTGGCTTTCGAGCAGGGGCCGCACCCGAAATGGTTGGCAGGATAACCCCTTGAAAGTCAGTTAATAAGTGATAACCTAATAATTGATTAGGGGGTGGGTAGTTATTAATTTAATTAAGATATTGTACCTAGCACATGGTTGAGTGCTTGTATAGGCTCAAGGTGTTGTGGGAAGGCCTAGAATGGCAGACCTATGACCTTGTCTTCATGAAAGGTTGGTAGGGTCCGCATGATGCTTAGATGGACCCGGGGGTTTAGGAGAGGTTACCAGGATAACCCAGGATGGGGGCCAGGACCTATGGAGACCTACCTAGGGTAACCATCTTACGCCATGTGATGACACTCTCTCTTTAGGGTCACTAGTGTCTTGTGAGTTGAGTCACTTGAGTTCTGCGGATTCATGTGTACTGTTGTTCTTGCCTTATTTCTTGCTTGAGGGTCTTCTGCTATCTCCTAGCACCGTTGGGTGGTTCCATTATAGGATCACATGGTCGGGTGGTAGTACCACTTCCCATTGGATATCTTGGTCCTTACCTTCTTGCGAGGATCGGCTTCTCTAGTGGTTCTTGATTCATGAATCTTGTATCAGCTCATGTTCGAGATTATTGTACAGTTGTGACCATGTGGTCATTGTATTATTAAACTTTGTAACCTTGGCATTGTAACCTATGTTCTTAATTCGTTCTATTGAAGCTATGTAATTTATGGAATGTTGTAATTTGAAGTTCAATGGAATGTATGTTATTTCAGTTATCTTTCATCTTATGTATAAATGAATTATTGGAAGTATATATGTTGTAACTCTTTAAACCTATCTATTTGAAATCAGTTATGAATTTGAGTTAATTAATCGTTATTGTTTTTCCCTAATTTAGATGGATAATTGGATTAACATTGTGTTGTAGTTTGAAGTAATCTTCGTTGGTAACTCTTTAGGATGTCATTGTTAGACTTCTGCTTGTGTTATTATATGTGAAATATTATAATTAATGCACTTAATCTTTTAAAAAAAATTATTTCACCCTTTAGTTTCCTTGTAGCGTTGTTTTCCTTTAGGGTTTCTGGCGGGGCATTACACATATATATAAAAGAGCTTGCAATCATAACGATATAGATGATCAATTTTTACTTTAGATTTATATATAAAAGGTTTATACACTGAGATGCACCCGTATCAACAATGCAATGACCTTACACAATACAACAAGTAAGCAATAAATAAGAGATTTGAACCAGAGCAACCAAAGAAAAGATCAATGTTATTGGAATCAGTAAGGTAAAAATGAAGAAAGCATTCCGAGTTGTAGTCAAGGTCACAGTCAGAGTATCTTCTATTAATAAACTATTCACAGAGCAATCATCTTCATTGGAAAAGGCACAAGGTCATATCACATACAAAAAAGAGAAAAATCTATTAGATTGAGTTGCTTATGTGCAAGAACAAGTTAAAATAGTCAAAAGAGTAGTGTTCATTTTGCCATGATAGTCATTACCAACATATTGTCCAATATAATAAGGAGCAGGCCCAGCCAATGAGAGTGTCATAGCAGCTCTACATAATGGTTTTAATAGTCAATATACAAAAATTAATGTCACAACGACACTAACCAGTAGGACTTTTCACAACCAACTTTGAGGTACAAATGGTGATCATCAGATATAGACCAGATTATCAACTACAAGAACAGTGAACTATACTTTTACAATTGTAAAAGAAAGTCTTGAAATGATCTAAAAAGATGATATCATTTCATATTCAAAGGGGCAGCCATTATCATTAAACCACAACACAAAGACAATGATCAATATCAGCTCTAGACATCTTCAAAATAATCATATAATGCGAGCTTAGGGCCGCCAATACCAGCCAGCATAAGAGAAGCCAAAGAATTAGAGATAAGAAGATATAGTTTCAGCTAAAGAAGGCGCTTAACTCGATAACCAATGCTTGCACTACCAAGACAAATGAAATGAAAGAGCCTTGTTTTTTGGTCATCATCAATACAACAGTTACTGAGGTAATACATCATGGTAGAGTAGAGTTTAAAAAATAATCAGAGCGAAGGATGGCATGATAACAGGGGTTTATTAAAATCATAGAGCAATCACTATCAAGAAATCATCAAAGCCAACATAAGGCACATCATGACGTTATGTATACACAGAGGACAATAAAACCCTACACAGGCAAATACATAGAAAATAACAGGACAACTACACTTTTTCTTTCAAAGAAAGTGGCTAAAAATAAAATATCTCATATCACGCATTGCGCTCAGAAATCATGCAAAGAATGCTCAATGTTGGAGTCTCAGTAGCAACCACAATCCAATTGAAGCCCTAGTTTCCATTCCCATAGTAGTGCATGGTGGCAGAACTCACTCCACAAATTGCAAAGTAAAATAATGCCATGTTTTTAGGGTTTTCCTATTTCTATTCACATGCCCTAATTTTATTTTTTAGAAAAAGGAAAATCACTCATACAAACAATTTCATGGCCAAGAATTAATTGAAGAAGCTTAAATTTAAAAATATTTATATGAGAATATTAAAATAGCTTTTATGAAGACAAGTAATAAATAAAAGTCTTAATAAAAGTTGTTTTAATATATTTTCATAGTTTAATTGCTTATTTTAATATAATATTATATAATATTATATAATATTATTATAATAATTATCTCAGTTATTATAATTAATTTAGATTAAAAATATTAAGAGAAAAGAATAAAGTTGCCTGCAGACTTTGCAACAAAAGAGGATATTTTTATCTAAGCTTCTTGATATCAGTTTGTGCATCCAATTTCAGAGGGGGCGGGACAGTTTTGTGGCTATATTTAACCAAATTCATGCAGATTGATAGTGGCAGTTCTACTTTTAGAGAGAGTTTTCTTTTTTTAGGGAGCTATATTTGGCAGTATACGTCATGCAGCTTTTAGAGGGGAGTATTTTCTTTTTTAATTCTATATTTGGCACAACAGGGCATGCAGGTTCTTTAGATAGGGGTTTGCTTTTATAGACCTATTTTGGGTAGTGTGGCAGTTCTTTTTTCAGTAGAGGAGTTACTTTTCCATGCAGCATCAGTTAGATGCTTCGTTTGAGCATTCGCGCCTATTTTTGGTAGGATTATACATGAGTTTTTTAGGGTATTTTGGACAAATTTGCCAAAGACTTTTTCTCATACAGATTTTTCTATGAGGGTTTTTTTGTGTGTTTATTTTATTCTACTATTTATCTATTTTACTCCTTTTTAATTTCTTCTTGCTTAAATTTTCTTTATTGTCTCATTGGTTTGCTTTTTACTCTCTTTAGTATATTTTGTATTTTATTTGTATGTTATTTTATTATTTAATTTCTTCATTTTTGTACTCTTGCACTAAGTATTCTATACAAGCCTTTAAAATACTCAAGTTTTTCTTTTTGATTTTTTTTTTTGCTTTTCTTGTGTTAGTTTTTAGGTTCCCTCTTCTTGTTTATTTTTTTTCAATTGTTTTCTATTCTTTTTATCTATTTTCATTCTTATTTTAACTATTCTCTTATTTTATATTTTTATATTAAGCTACCACTTTTCATTTATTTGTTCATTTACCAATTTTATTATATTGTATGTTCTATTTTTAATATTTTTTTCTATTCTTGTATTTATTTTACTAGATTATAAAATTATTGTAATTTTTTCGTTTTTCCTTTTTATTTCTTGCTTTATGAGTTTTCTTTTTCTTTTTATTTATATACTGTACTCTAGCTATATTGTAATCATTGTATGTGTTTTGTATCTTAATTTTTCATTTTTATTCACTTACATTGTATCATTTATTTATTTATTGTTCTCTTTAATATTTTCCATTCCTATATGTTTTAGTATTTTCTTTTGTTATAGAATTTAAGTTCAATTAGAATATTTTGAATTTATATTTGATTTCTATTTTTTCTTATATATTATTTATGATTTTAAATTTTATGTGTTCCTGGTTTCTTGTGCCACCCATACCCTCTCTCTACCCCCCCCACCCACCCTCTCTTCTTTTTAATATTTGGGTCTACAACAATGCTCATTTCTTCTCCTCTAACATTCCTCATCCTAATGATGGATAATGTAGTGTGATTTGAAACTTTAATGCAAAAAAACTATCACATAATCAAACCCAAAAAAAAGAATAAAAATTCTATGAGCTTCATGCAACATTTGTAATTATTCTTCTTAATGAACACACAACATGCTTTATATTTTAATACTTATTATCACACAACATTTTAAAATATCACACAACACTTTAAAAATGTTTTTGGAGCCATTACATAATTGGTCATGTATTTTCATATTGAGAAACTAGAATTCTAAGCATCAAAAGGTGAAGTCTTACACATGGAAGCCTAACAATTTAAATTTCCATAATGATCTTTTTCTTCATCAGCATGTACATAATATATATAAATGTACACCTATACCATAATAAAATAATTGTGATCATGTACTTAGACATAGATAAATATAGGAAATATAGGATGAAATACAAACATTTATCTTCTTTGAGAGTATACATTGAACACAACATGTAGATTAATAAAATAGTTTATTGTATTTTTTAAGTTCTCCTTAATATTAAAAATTGTCTCTAGATTGCTTCCACATTCATGTCACATTTACATTCTTTTTTAGATTATTATCTCTTGGACCACCTAAGATCTAGATCATTTGTCACGAACCCTATTTTTCCACAATTATTTAATTAAGAAAATAATGTTTATTTTACGCAAATGAAGTTGAAATGAAATGAAAATGGAATTGTTAATGAAATAAGATAGGAGATTGGATGCACTAAAATGATATATATACAACTGAATGATCAGTAATAAATTTTATTGTAAAATTGTGATCATCATTGCTAATGAGCAATTGAGTGCAAGTGAATGCAGGAACAAGATAACACGAATGAAGGTGAGAACATGGTTTAGGTAGAGTTGTCCTAGCTCATGGACTTGGCTAGAATAGATGGAATATCTCACACACCATAGTAGAAAAGTTATGTATATACAATTATGATATCATTGATGCATGATTTTGAAATAAGAATGAAATTTTATGAGTAAATGTCAATTGTTAAATTTATTTCATGTATGAGGGTGAAAAGTAGTTAAATATTTTGAATAAGAGTTAGTGACTTAACAATTTAACATTCTTTATAAAGGATGATTTAATGTCCCTTGTATAAGAGAATGTACTTTTATTAGATAAACATGACTATTCAAAGTAATGTATTTATGAACATACATTTGCAAAATTAAGATTATATATATGATTTCTAATAAATATTTTTACGTTATACTTTCTTTAATATAAACATGTAATATATAAAATTAGTAATTTATTATATATATTTATATATATATATATATAATATTATAAAAGGTGGCGAGTCGAAATCTCAGGATAGTAAGGAACCGATGAATGGTGGTCGACCTGGCATGACAACTCATGGTAAATCGGCAGACGTGGGTTGGTAGGTCAATACCCATCGACATAGTCAAACATGGCAGAGACGTGGCAAAGATGGCAATGAACCTACACTTGACAAACACTAAAGTGCTTGAGAGAAAATTAAAATGTGCATGTTATCAATAGGTAGAGGAAGTCAATAATCTTGTAACTGTGTCATCTTCCAAACAACAGAGGTCTGCATTAATATCTAGCACTTGTTGTTAGGCCAAACCTTAGCTAAGTCGAAGAAGATAGTTCGACATAGAGTACGGGTGATTAGGTTTATTAAATATTTGAAACAATAGTTGCAGAGCTTAGTCGACATGTATACAACCCCTAAGAGTTCTAAACCACTTAGAAATGAAATTGTTCAATGACTAACAGTTGTTGCGTAGAGATGGCTAAGAAAACGCGAAAATATTAGCAGCCAACGTAGGATGATAATAGGATAAATAACAGTGTAGGCTCAATAGAAGGAATGACAAGAATGACGACAACAAGAAGAATAGAGAAGAAAGAATAGAGAAAGAGAAAGATGCATGATTAGAATAGTTATAGAGAATAGTATTGTTAGAGGATCAACAGATAGAGAAGAGTAGGGCAAGAAGAAGGTTATAGAAGAGTTTAGAAGGAGAGACATAGAAATCAAAGGGTGTGGGAATGGAATGTAGAAGAGAAAGTATTAGAGATTTAGGAGTATTACGACCAGTCGTAAAATATTGGTGATGATCATCTTAGATTTAGCATCGAAAATCAGAGAAAAGAGTCAAATACTAGAACAAGGAAGAGTAGCAGACACGCCAGAGGAACAACGACCTTCTTGAGAAATTGGTGAAATTGAAAGAAGACAATAATACAGCGAGTAGAGATCATATACAACGATAATATCACTTAGTGGTAGGTTCTATTCTAGAAAAGTTTGTTGTAGAGATCTAAAGAGAAAATGTTATATTTTGATTAGACTTAGATGATAATCAAATGAAATAATTGGAGTCATAGTTTTTAGATTTTTTATTATGAGAATTCTATCGAATGAAATCGAAATACGTTCTTTAGAAAATTATGTTCTATACATAATTGTATTAAGGAAATATATTCTTAAAGATTGTTGATAAACATAAGTGTAATTCATAGATATTAGACCACCAAACCCTCTAGAAATTGAGTAAGAGGATAGAGTAATTGTGCATAGAAATCTTGAAATTTGAACCACAAAGAAGATGAAATACTAGGGTAAAGAATTATTAAGAATTGAAGCTTATTTTGAATTTGTGAAGAAAAGAGTTATACTTCTGAATTTGATCCTTACATTAGAAGTTATGAGGATTATTTGGTATATCGTTTGAAGAAGCCATATAGGTATGTGCATTATGGAATGTCGTCTTACTTAATACTCATAGAATATTTACTAAATTCAGTTAGTTGAATTCATAAATCATGAAAAGTCACATATTAGTATTAAACGAAATATGGTATTTGAGAAAAGAGGTAGACAAACCAAAACACATGGAAAGATAGAGAGCTTAGATGATATAAACATAGAAATTCTAAGCCATAAGAAATAGAATGCAAGTTAATGTTTACGCTATTTAAATTTTTTCATAATTGAATAAAAGAATGTGTAATCATTTTTATTCACTTTTTATGTAAAGATACATACATGTGTTACACCGTCTTAATATTTAATTCTTGTCTTTAAATTGCTGGAAAGATAGAAGCGAAAGATCATTTTATTTTTAGATATATATATTTTTTTATCCATGAAAGATTGCTTCATGTCAGATAGGATTGGTTGTAACAAAAGATTGATTCTTTTTATTCAATGAAAGATTGTCTTCTTTAACATTGTATTTTTATCTTGCGAGAAATAGGAAGCTAGAATTGAAAAATGAAAGATTGTCTTCTGTATATATTTATTCTAGATTCATATGAACAAAGCTAGATAGGCTTGTGTTTTTGGAAAGTTACCTTCTGGGACAGGTGCCAAATGTGGAATTATATAGAGAATAGTTTTCTTTTCCAAACTATCTTTTATTGCTATGCATGGCATTATACTCGGCCAAGTAACTTATTGACCATTGAAACAGATGGATTTCTTTATGTTGAAAATTGAAAATGCATGTATCATCTAGGCACACACCAGATTCCATCTTGTCTATCGAATTCTTTTGCTAAGCAATTCGTGCAGGGTCGAGTATTCCTAATTGACTAACAATTCCAAGGAAGTGTCAGCTCCAAGGTTGGTTGGAAAAATAACCTGAATCTTGTTCCTTTCTTCATTCTAAAGATTGTATTGAAGATAGCTTGGGTTGCAGATCAAAGGACGCATCTCACCCTTTACTTTGTATTCTTTTTTTATTGAACTTAAGGCAACTTGAAAATCCTAAGTATTGTATGATTGAGATACTATTTATATCGATTTATTGAATGAAGAATATTTATCTTTAATAGAAATTTCGTGTTTATTATGATATAAATGGAATGATCAAATGAAGCTATGGAAGGAAAAGTGGAATGAAATAGACTTATTAAAGGAATTATGAGTTTATTTAAGAATAAAGAGTATTTCGTTTATTATTGAAGTTGGCACGATTTACGTCTTTACATCATTGGTATCAAAATGATTCATCTTGCATCTCCCTACCATGTTGCAATAGTTTTAAGGATTATGATAGTTTGGTATATATTATTATTATTATTATCAGGTAGAAGCAAGTACCTTGTGTTTTCTTCTATGAGAAATTCTATTGTGTTTCGATTCCTTTTTCTTTTTTATATTTTTTTGGACTACAAGAATCAGGTAGCCCCCTATAAATTCCTGTGTGCCAGGTATCCTTTTAATGTGACTAGTGATGTTGGCACAACATACCCTCTAATACCATGTGATTCCTGGGTGACTAGACCTTGTGACCTTGTCCCTACCACAAGAAGCTCTCACCAATTAAGCTAGGTGCCAAGCCTTGACTTGTTTGTATTTTTTGTTCTTCATCTATTATTTGTAATTTTTAACTTTGTTCATTCATTAATTTTTATGGAGGAATTATGTTGCATTTTCCATTTTATTGTTTAAGTTGACAAACTAGATATTATGTTTACATTTAAGAATCTATCTTTATTTACATCTATCAATTACATTTTATTAAAATGGGTCAGTGCAAGAAGATGAGTCCACTTTTTGGCCAAAAAGTGGAAGTGTTTTCCATAATTTTTAGATTTTGTCTCATTTAACCTTAAATTTTGAAACACTTAGAGATTGAATCTTGGAAAAAGTTAGTAATATAAAAGATATCCCTCTGAGTGTACTTTCCAAATATGTAATTTATTTTAATACCCACATAATAAAAAATAACTTTTTGAATGGATTTCTGAAAACTATGTTTTAAAAATGCATGTTTCAGGACCATACGATGCATGTGTACGACCCACACTTTTTGACACAATTAAAATTATTTTCTCAAACCATTTTGGGAAATGGTTTGTAACACACTAAAGATTGATGAGCATATTTTTCTGTATTTTTTTTTCTAATATTTTTTTAATTAATTTTTTAATGGCCGTAATTATCTTTTTAAAAATTTGACGTGTACGACCCACATAATTTGATATAAACTTAACATTTTTTGGTTTTTTTTTTTTAAATACAAAAGAATTTTGTGTAGATTGATGACATATAATTTTTTTTCCAAAATTCTTTAAAATAAAAAAGTTATTAAATTAACAAAATTAGTTAATATTTCAAATTTATGGACCCGATTTAGTATAAATTAAATTAAAAATAGTTAAAATAATCAATTTTTAAATTTTTTTACATATTTAGAATCTAGATAGTATAGTCTGAAATGGGTTTTAATTTTGTATAAAAATTCTCTGATTAGAGGCACGTAAACTATTTCAGAAGTTCATATTTGTGCTATCATTCATGGAGATTTGAATTTGCAGGTCCATGTCTCAGGTGTGGCCATCCCAGGCCTATCCTAGGTCTAATCCCAAGCTAAGTGGCAGGTTGTGGAATCAAATTCCACAAAATGGGCCCCCGTTTTCAAACAAGGGTGGCTTGTGGAAAAAAAAGGAAAAATGTGATTTAGAAACGGGGGCCCGTTTTTTAGAAACGGGCCCCCATTTTAAAAAACGGGCCCCCGTTTTGTTTAAAAGTGGGCCCCCATTTTAGAACAAAATAGGGGCCCGTTTATTTTTGCTTTGGGCCCCCGTTACCTTTTGGCTTGGGAGCCTGAAACATAAACGGGCCCCCGTTTTTTGAAAACGGGCCCCTGTTTATAAGAGTGTGTTTTCCAACATGTGGACTTGCGCGAATTTGTGACTCATTACTTTGCACTTGCCCAAATATTCTAAGTCATTGTTGACAAATCTTTTTTATTCATATCTTGCAATCTTTTCTTCAATGAGATTAAATTTATTTAGTAAATTATGTCAAAAAATTAGAATTTTTGATATATAACTCTACATTTTTGTTAGGAAATTAGATCATTGATGTAACTAACATATGTTCATTGAACTCCAAAAAGAAATATATTGGTTCAAAAAGATAATTTTTAATGTCTGTTTTGAGTACAAACACTCTACCTATAATTTATATAATTTTATAGTAAAAATCTCCTATATTATTATTGTTTTTATATTATATCTTTTTAAAAATATTGGAGGAGTGAAAAAAAATGTATAATGTAATTTGTTTCCAAGTTGTATGTATTTTCAATAATATTGATATGTTGGAATGCTTTTAATTTTATAGATTGTACAATTCATTCTATATATTTTATTTTTGTTCACTAACAATGTCTTGGTTAATGTAGTATGTCCACTGGATTTTCATTGTCTTGGTTAATGTAGTATGTCCACTGGGTTTTCATTTATGATTATAGTATGTCCACTTTTGTATATTTAATTCCTTTAATATTCTTCAAAATTTAAATATTGATATAAAGATCCATCAATAAAAGTGAAATAATAATGTAAGAAAAAATAAATGATAAATGGGACGTGATATCATTTTTAATTAGAAAATTTCTTTCCTATGCATTTTAGTTCATAGTGAAGATATATTGAGTATGATCCCACAAAATTGAGGATAATTAATATTTACCTATGACATGTGATGGTTTTGTGGATTATTACCATATTTTACTTCTCCTTTTGATACTATTATTATCACATCACTTTTCTTTGCAACTTGTAAATTTTCCTTCTATGTATTGAATGTGCTTTATGATGTAAACAAAAAATGTACCATGGTTTAAGCTATGTTTTCAACTAATTAATTTTAGGTTGAAGATCTAATTATTAAAACGTAGAAATCATAAAAGTGAGGATGAAGATTAATATATTACATTACATTGTGCGATTTGAAGCATGAAACAAGTATTAAATGTACATAAATGTAAAATGAATGCATAAATAATGAGGATGAACTAAAAATTACAGAGAATCCCTTAACCACATCATATTTCCTAGCATCCCATTTAGTGCATCATCATAGAATTCATATTTAGATGGAACTCATTGCATGGGAATTTCCCTATTTTTTACAAGAGAAACCATAAATGGTTAATGTAAGGGAGTCCAATGTTCTAATGGTTTTTTTAAAGTTTGATTAGCTTTGCATTTTACTCTTTACATTGAGCATTTATATTTGCCTTTAAAATTTGTTCAACTTATATAACATAATGCATGTTTGTATCCTTTTAAGTAAACACAAAGATAGACTATTGAGAAATATATGATGAGTCCTTTACATGGATAATATATATTTATTAAAGAAGGCTTTAAAAAAATAAAATTGAATTTCTCGATAATATGTCTCATCACTAAAATCATATGATCGTAACATAGAAAAATGTTTATAAATAATTTTATAAATAGTTAAAATTAGCTATTATTTGTGTGCAACTTAATTAACTTATTAAATCAAAATAATATTGTAATAAAATTTTATTTATTTATTTTTTTTTTTTGCAAAAGGGTAAAAACTTTATTGAGAATTAGAAACATGCATTACAAAAAGAATTAGAGCCCCGAGGCCCCCGAAAAGGACAACTAGCCCAACCACAAATCAACCAGCTTCAAAGCCACCCATGTCCTCAGTGAGAATCTTCTGCAATTCCTGACAGTAATCCCCAAAGAGATGCTCCCAGCCTTCCCTTTCCACTCATTATCATGTTCCGATGCCCACTTGGCAAAATAGTTAGCCACACCATTCCATTCATGAGGAATATGGATGAAGGACACCTGCTCCATTAAAGAGCTAATTTGAAGAATCTGCTGAACAATCCCTGCCAACTGCCACTGAATCCCACTCACCTTTTGATCAGACAACAAGTTAACAACAATTTGTGAATCCGATTCACAAATCACCTTCCTAAAACCCCTCGCCAAAGCCCACTCAAGTGCATAAAGAATCGCAAAACCCTCCATAAAATTATTAGACTGATACCCTTTATACACCCAAAAGAAGAAAACAACCTCCCCCCTACTATTCCTGCCAACACCCCCAACACCAGTAGGGCCTGGGTTGCCCCTAGATGAGCCATCAGTGTTGATCTTGATATACTCATCCTGAGGGGGTGTCCACCTTCCAACCCTTTGCACCTTCTTCATAGCCTGTCTCCCTTTCCTAATACAAGCAGAGTCAGGAGACAACTCCTGCAATCCAAGCCTACTCACAATATCTGCCTCATCTCTACCCAACGAGAAATTCACCTCACATTTAGCTTCCACTGTCTCCCAAATCATAACAATGATCCTATTCCAAACTTGTTGAACAAACAATTTGGCCTCCTGAAAGATCCTCCTATTCCTTTCAAGCCAGATCTACCACAGAATGAAGATGGGCCCAATATACCAAACCATCTGGAGGAAGGAGGATGGAATAGGAGGTCTGCCCAAACTGCTCCAAAACTCCACCAGAGAGTCCGCATGGACACAAGGATGCTTCCACACCCCCCACCAATAGTGCCAGATCATCATAGAGAAGGGGCATCTGAAGAATAGGTGTGAGGAATTTTCCTCTCCGTTACCACATAAAACATAGATAGAAGGCCCCAGGAATCCTCGCTTGCAGATATTGTCCCAAGGTAGACATCTATTCCAAGCCAAAGTCCAGGCAAAGCAGTTACACTTCGGCCAAGAAGCATTATTCCACACCTAGTTCCACCAGTTCACTTCTTCTCCCTCAAGTCTTTGACTCAACAATTCCTAGTAACCACTAGCCATAGAAAAAATGCCCTTAGGATTTGGAGACCAAGCAATCCCATCCCTACCCTTCATGGAGCTACAATGTCTATTCGCCAAAATGCCCTACAACTCTGCACATTCTTCCTCCATCCCAACCACCAGCCATTCATTAGGAGTCTTCCATCACTCCAATTCTAGCCGACCGCGCCTATAGATAGCCTTAAAGTCACTCACCCTTGACCATCCAGCTTCCAAGAACCTGTGGCCCAGGTTTCCAAGGTTAGGAAACTGATCAAGAATGGGAGGGTATCCATCCCAAGAATCATTCTAGAAAAGAACCTCTTCCCCCCTTCTGCAGATCCAAAAAAGCCCTGCCTTAATGAGAGAAGCCCCCCTCTTGAGAGTGTACCAGATCGATGAGCCCTTTCCTTCAAGTAGATATCTAGGGATTTCCTCCATCGGGATCCTCTGCATATATTTGTTGGCCAAAATCCTAGCCCAGCCTCGGTCCTGCTCAACACACCACCTTCAGAATAATTTAGTAGTAAGTGCTTCCCCAAATAGAATAGACTACCTTAACCCAAGCCCCCCAGACTACTTCAGCCTACAAAACAGGTCCCAATTGACCAGACTCCATTTGGAAGAGGTGAGATTACCAGCCCATAAGAATTTCTTAGCCAGAGAGTCCAAACCCTTCAAGAACCACTTAGGAGCCACCTGAAGCATACATCGATAGGTCGGCAAAGCCTGAACCACCGACTCAATTAGTAGAACCCTCCCCACAAAGGATAACCATCTATGAATCCAGTGTTCAACCTTGGAGCGGAATTTATCCAAGATCCCTTGCCACGACTCCCTAGAGGGGTTTCCAGGAGAAATAGGAATACCCAAATACGTCTGGGGCAGGGAGCCAACTTGGAATCTCAAGATAAGAGCAATCCTCCTTTGAATAGACTCAGGAGTGTTAAAAAAGAGGATGGAAGATTCATCCTCATTGATCATCTGGCCAGATGCTGCAAGATAAACATCTAGGACCTTACACAGATTTGAAGCTTCGTTGATCCGAGCAAGCCCCATCAGGGTTGTATCATCCACAAACTGCAGGTGAGACTGCGGCTGCAAGTCATTCCCCCATCTCCAACCCTAAAAAAAACCCCAGCCCACATTATGCTTAGTCAACCTCCCCAGACCCTTAGCAAGAAGAATGAATAAATAAGGGGAGAGAGGATCTCCTTGGCGGAGACCCCTAGAATCACCAAATAGATGAGTATGGTCTCCAATGATGAGCGCAAGGAAAGAGGTGGACGTAACACAACTCATAACCCAGAGGATCCACTCTTCCACAAAACCAAAAGACCTGAGGATCTTCTGAAGGAAGGACCACTGAACTCTATCGTACGCCTTAGCCATATCCAGCTTGATAAACATAGCTTTTTCCTTGGATGTTGCCATAGAATGAATGGTCTCCGTAGCAATGACCACCCCATCTAGAATTTGGCGCCCTTCCATGAACCCACTCTGCTCCTCAGAAATAACATTCCCCAAGCACTTCTTCAATCTATCTGCTATCAGCTTAGAGATAATCTTATAAATCACATTGTAGAGGGAGATCGGGTGGCACTGGCCTAACTGGTCGACCCCTTCGCACTTGGGGATTAGGGCAATGAAGGTCACATTCAATGCCCTAAGCATCTGTTTATTCCTCTGGGACTCCTGGACTACTTCCAATAAATCCAGCTTAATTATATCCTAGAACTCTTGAAAGAACTCAACCAGGAACCCATCCAGTCCAGAAGCCTTTCCTTTCCTCATGTGGAAGACAATCCTCTCAAGTTCTTCCAATAAAATAGGACACAAAAGCTGCTCATTCATCTCCCTTGAGACAAGAGAAGGGATGCAATCCAGAACCAGATTCTCCTCCACTGTTTCCCCCTGAGAGTCCTCCCTAAAGAGGGACTGGAAAAACTGGAGAGACTCCCTAGACATCTCCTGCAAGGATAACTCACCTCTGTCATTAACCAATACGGGAATGGAATTTTCGTGTCTTCTTGCTTTCACTGAGTTGAAGAAGAAAGCGGTGTTCTTGTCCGCCTCCTTCAACCAGTCAATATGAGCTCTTTGCTTCCAATATATTTCTTCCCGAAGCTCCCATTCCTCAACCACCTTGACAGCCCTGTCTTCCTCTCTAAGTAGTTCCTCATACAACCCATGCTCCCTAATTTTATTGGTGATCTCATTCAGTGTGATTTGAGAAGCTTTCTTCTCATGAAAAATGTTCCCGAAACCTTGACGGTTCCACTATTTAAGCTGAAGCTTAACAAATTACAGTTGCTTGGCAAAAGAGTACATGGTAGTGCCAAAGGCTGGTCTCCCTTTCCTCCACCAGTCCTCAACAAGAACCTGCAATGACAGGTCCCAAAGCCACATAAGTTGGAATTTGAATGAAGGCAAATGGGCAACCCGAGCCGAAGATGAAACTAGCTTGATGGGCCAGTGATCCGACCCTCTCCAGTCAAGAATCTCAGAACATGTGGACCACACCCTGCCAATCCAAAAATAGGAAACCAGAAAATGATCCAATCGTTCAACAATCCAATTCTCTCCCACCCTCCTGTTGTTCCAAGTGAACAAACCATTGCTAGGCTTGACGTCAACTAGCTGCAGCAAGGAGGTACTATCCTAGAAAAGGAAAGAAGAAGGTTCCAACCACATTACGCCCCCCTTCTTTTCACTCAACTCTAGGATGGCATTGAAGTCTCCTGCCATAATCGAAGGATGAAAAGGGGCCAACCTAAGCACACCTAACACATGTGACCATAAGATTTGCTTACCCTGAAAATCAGTGGGAGCATAGATATTCAAAAACAAGATGAATTCCCTAGTCTCAAGACTAGCCAGTACCCCAGATAAAGAGGATCTGGAGGCAACCCACTAGATAGGGTAGAACCTTAAAGGGTTCCAAAGATAGGCCACCCCTCTCGAGGAACCAGCTGCCCCAACACACTGACACTCGCCTCGCCCACACAACTTTGGTACGAGACCCATCAACTATCCACAGTAAGTTTAGTTTCTTGCAAGAAAAGGACATTAGGTGAGTGATTCCTAATCAAATCCTGAACAGCTTTTTGTCTAGGGTCATTGTTCAAGCCCCTTACATTCCATCAGAGCACAATCATTTAGGAGGGTTGGAAAAGTGTGAATCCAAAGTCTTCACTGACCCTAACTCAACCAAATTCTCACCTATCAATTTGATCTTATCTAGATCCTTCTTTCTGCCAACCTTTGAGTTCTTCTCTGAAGCACTTTTCTTAATATCTCTTTGATGTAGACCTAGGTGAATGGTTGTCTTATTACTTTTCACCCCAACCAGTTCCAATTTGAAAGCTATCAGAGAACCCTCCCCCTCAGCTAGGTTCACCTCAATAATAGGAGCCAGGCCCAACTGAGCCCCAACTATCTAGTCCATCTCCATCTGCTGGCTTCCAATCACTAGAAAGGCCTGGGAAGATTCCTCCATCACACTTTCTAGCACCCCTCCTGATGCACCCTAATCTAGAGGGGTAAACCCTGGGTTAACTTCCTGATGGCTCAGGTCATCCAGGGCCTCAAATCTGTTAAAGGTATCCTCCTCCCGTTTCTCCTGTAAGGGTCTCTTTTGTCCTATGTTCCTATTCTTTGTCTTAACTGAGACAAAACCATCAGCACCCTCTACCACACCCGACATGACAGCTTTCCCTTTCTCAGCCCTATCAAGGCTTAGTTCTGACTGCTAAGGTTGTCTCACTACCGGTTTGTATCTAGGACACTTACGCTATAAATGACCGTACTCATGATACAGACGATAGCAAAATGGTAAAGTCTCATAATCTAGCTGTTGAACCAATGAATAAGAGCCTACACACATATCTATAGCATCTGGCAAGGGTTTACTAAGATCTATTTCAACACAGATATGTGCAAAGGTCATTACCTTTCTCCCCAGAGTTTGCAACGAGGATCCCACTGGCCTCCCAAGCAAAGCAGCGAGCATCTGTAGCACATCCTCTCGATAGCATTCCACTGGAAGATGTGGTAGCTGAACCCACACCGGAACTCTATTTGGGAGCTCCTCTAAAGGATTAAACCTCGCATGACAAGGTTTGATGAATAATCCCATCTGGTTGTAAAAATACGGACCTCCTTCAAAGACCCTATTGCGATCCTCCATGCAGTTGAACATAACCATGAAATAGTTATTTGCCAGCAGCATAATCTCCATTTCCCCTTTCGGTGCCCATGTCCGCTAGGCCCAGCTTTCCAAAAAATGCAATGAAACCCTCATTCCCAAGAACTTGCAGTATAGCGAGTGATTTGAAAAGTATTCAATGTCATCAACTATAATCTTAGGAGGGATGATCAACTTCAGCCTCTCACTGCATCTCTCTAGGCAACCATTAATTTTCACCATGCATGAGCTACCAGCACTCCCAGAGCCCGAATCAAAAGAGAATAGGTTATTGTTAAACGTCTTTACATTCTGAAATGGGTGTTTTGAGCCCACCGTAGCATAGAAATCCATAGCTGGAATCGCCTGCGAGGCTTCCCCACCCAAAGTCACCATCGAGGCACACAAAAATAAAAAATAAAAACAAGGACAACGGCTGAGGGCCCACACCCCTAGGTCTCCCCACGGGGCTCAGCACCCAAGGCCCCTCCCCTCACTCGCACCACCAAGGATCGGCCCACCTAAAACCCCAAACCCCCGGGAAAGCTTCGGCTGCAACAACAAAACCCCACCCCCACTCAACCCTCCCACCTCCTGGCGACCACCCCCACAGCCACCACCGAGCCCTAGCAACTCCTTCCTCCTCCGTCTTCCCCCGACACCCAACACTCCCCGCCCCGTGCGAACCCACATCAGCATCGCCTGGGAGCTAGGGCCGCGAAACCCTAGCTCGGCCTCCTGCGCAGACCCGCATGAAGGCCATCCTTAGAGAAATCAATATTGTAATAAAATTATTGTCTTATAAATATCTTAATTTATTAACTATTTAATTTTATTTTTTGAATGTTTAATATTTTTTTCCTTAAATATATATATATATATATATATCTTGAATTAGTAATTATTAATTGACTTTTAAATAAAAGGTTACAAAGAAATATTAAAAAATATTTGAAAATATTTTTAATTGATTACATATATTTTGAATAATATTTTAATCTTAAATATTTTCTTATAAACATTTATAATAATTTAAAATAATGTTCACATTATGTAAATTCACCAAAGATCTATTTACTACAATTCTAATTTATTCTATTTTTTATGTCAATTAAGTGACTTTAATATTTTGGGAAGAGTCGACCAAAAGAAAGTGAGTCTATGTTAGGTGGCTAACAATGACTGAAAATGAATACTCACAGTTTGGTTTGGCTCTAAATGCTTCAAGTCCCTACCTCACAAATGTTTGTAGTACAAATCTAATTTATAATATATTATAAGTCAATTAATTGACTTTAATTTGTTAGGAAGAGTCGCTCACAAGGAAATCAATCTATATTAGGTGGCCATCAATGACTGAAAATGATAACTCACGATTTGATTTGACTCTTAATTTTTTAAGTGGCTACCTGAAAAATATTTGAAATACAATTGTATTTTCTAATTCAATTATATGACCTTTTGGTTTTTCCGAAAAGGATCACTAGAAAGAAAGTCTAAATTAGGTGGCCATAAATGACTGAAAACGAATACTTGCGGTTTGATTCGACTCTGAATGATTTAAGTTGCTACCTTGAAAACCTTTCGAATACGCATTTGGACATTCAATTTGCATTCACTGGTTAAATCAACTAGTCGTTTGCCATGTTGAACAAGGAAAAGCTCGATGAGCGTGACAAATGCATCACCCAATGGATTATCATCTGTTTGACAATTACGGCTACCTCTTTCACCGTTGATTTTGAAAAAATACTTTAGTTTTCCTCTGAAAATCTTTGGTCATGTTACTTCTAATTTAATCGTTGATTGTTAAATATTTAAGTCAACTTTCACTTTATAGAGGACATTAGAAATATTTTATATTATAATATGGTATATTGACTTGTAATGAAATATATTATTGAAAAAGAAATAAAGTTAATTATATGAAATAAATACATGGTCATTATTGATTTATTTTACATATAGGGATCTAGAAAGTTAGAACGATAAATCATTAATTGAAATATCAATAAATTTGAATGGTATCATAGATGAGAAGTTTATCAAGTAAAGTGTACATTATGACTTTTATAATTGTTAATTTAGGTTGCATTTAACATCATGACAATATGACATGCATGAAAGAAAGAATCCATACAAAGAATCGTTGTAAGTTGATTGGGTTTTTAACAATTCTAATACAATTTACCTGGCTTCAATTGTTATTGACAAAACACAATCTATTTCATGCAATTTTATAAAATCTAATCATATTACATAATTATAATGATGCTATAGAATATTTTTTCAAAGATAGTTCTCTCAATTTCACCATGTTTCAATTAGTGATTTGTATTTGAATAAAGGTCCAAAAGGTAAATGTTGAAATAAATAAAATAAATCCAAGTGAATTTAATGGTCAAAGGTTTAGTAATTCAGCATATATATGTCTTATCTATTAGGAATTAGGTTCCATCAACCTTATAAATCCTATGTAGATAATTACTCCTAAAATTGTTTTTAATTTCCATCAAGGAAGATGCATTCACTGAGAAATAGTCTTATTTAGACACATTTGGATATTTGTACCTAATAAGGGGTGTGGGGCCACTTACACACCACTATTGTCGCCACCCAAAGATCCTCCAATTAGATTTTAGGGTTCATGCCCCCATAGAGAATTTTTTTTTTTAAAATGCATTATAAAATATCGCAATTTTGTAGTTGTAAAGTGGAAAATTGAACCCTAGTGACTCCCCACCTAGGAGAGAGAAAGGAAGTCACTAGGATGATTTTCACTTGGGAGAAATTTACATTCAAAAGAGGGGCTTGAATCCACTTGATTCAAATCCAAAGGGAGTAAGGATGTGAATACCAAGTGGATTGCAAAGGTTGAAGTGTGATTTTCCCTCTTTTGTAAATGGGAAAGTTGATTTGATGACTATGCAGGAAAGGGAGATAAAATAAGTGAAATGAGGAGCTACCGGTTCTAGATCGCGTTGTAACTACGGATTTGAGATATTTAGACTGATACGGATCTTACCTGCAAATTAGGAGAAAATTCATCGGGACCCTATTGAAAATGCACACAGTCCTCCGAAAAATCCATGAAATGAAAAGTGATGACATCTTGCTCTAAGAGGCTGCCCTCTGGTTCCAAGAATGTCCCACTGTACAAGAGAGGGAATACTCTTCAAGAAAGGATAGGATAGGTGAAAAGAGATATCTTTCTATAAGTATAAAGGAGATCCTTGGACGAGAAGAGATATTTGTTCAAAAGACATCCCCCTCCAATAGGAGTTGTCTTAGACAAATATAATATCATCTAGAACAAAGAAAAGGAGAGAACAAGAATGCAATCCTTCTTCCTATTCCTAGGTGAAAGGGATTCTTAATGAGGGATGACTCACTTTTAGCCCCAAGAGGGATGGGTGAATTTATCATAGATGTACATTACCAAGTGTGAAAGAGGTTGTAGTCAAGGACTTACACCTCTTGTATAAGAGAGAACCCATGAGGAAACCACCAATAATTTTGCACAAGGAATGACATCAAGTAATATAACTCACACCATCCACAAAATAGGGAAAAGTGGATCCCTAGAGAAAGAGAGAGAGGTATCATTACCCCCCAAGTGTAGGGACAATAAGAAGAACTTACACAATCTTTAAGAGATAGATTAAACATAATCAAATGCAAAATGTACTTTCACAAATGCATGGAAGGAAAGACATTAGTATATGTAAAATACATGTCTCAAGAAGTGGTAATCTTTGAAAGGAAGAGAGAAAAATCATCGCATATTTCCCAAGGGGGATTAATTATAAAAGCATAGCATTGTAAGACATGATAATCACATATAAAAAATGCAGCCCCTAAAGGAAATAATGATAAATGAGAAAGAAAGAAAGGGAAAGGAGTGAAAATCCTTGCCCTGCAAGTGAGGAGAACAAGGGGAAAACATTACACATCTTTTGATGGTGATTATTGTGAAGCAATATACCTTCCTAATGGAACAAATCCTCTCAAGGAAGGAATACGTACTTCTCAAGAGATCATTCAATGCTAAGGGGCATATCATACTTGCGAATAATCAAAACCATAAAAGTGGTAAGTTTTCCAAGAGAATGAAAGAAAGAGTGCACTATTCACCAAGTTTCAACTCTTAAACAACCTCTAATTCTATACAATATCTCATACGTTCTGGCAACACTAGGATAATATCAATTAGTGGATATGGCTAGTATGGAAAGGTTACATGAGCTATTTTTTATCTTCTATTGTATGAACTCTATAGTGTATCCAAGTAGGTATCCTTGGAACCCGGTATGGACATCCATCAAAGGTTAAAATAAGGGTTATTTTTAGTAAATGATGTAGAAGAAAGTTCATAGTAGACATGTATGCAAAAGATAAAATTCTAGATAATACATGTGAGAAATATGAGAAAATGCATCAAGAAATTATAGGTTCTATAGGTTTATTAGACAAGGTTACCTCTTATTAACTTCCTATTAAATATATCTAAAGAATATTTTTCTTCACATCAATATCATTTGAAATTTATAATAAAATTATTATTCTTAACATTATTTCCTTCTTGTAAATGTTTAATTTTCTACTATTATCATATCATCATCTCATCTGCAACCTAGTTTGGCATCTACCACCATAATTTAGACTAATGTGTTCATTCATAACTATAGTATCCCTTATCATAGATATCTAAAATATGTCCACGTAAAAAAATTTACATGCATAATGCAATTTTTCCAAATACATCCAGAGTCTCATATCACTCTAAATATGCAAACATATCTTTTATTTTACTATCATCCATATATTTTTCATCCTTTGGCCATACCATAACCATATATTTTCCTCATAGATTATATCATAGCTTACGCACATACCATATCCTCATCTAAATTCATATCATAGCATCCTCTTTTAACATATCATCTTCATATATATCCATATCTTAGATCACTCACTTTACCTTTTACATCCACATAATATCATTTCTAGTATATAATATAGACTTATACCATAGGCTCTCATCCATGATCAAATATCCCACTTCTAGGTATTTATATTCTCGATTAGGTTATCACCTTAACCTATTTAATGTACCTTAATCTACATTCATATCATAATATCCATTGTCACTTACATTATAACATGCATCCATTGCCATATGTTTCAACCATCATCTATATCCATCATATACCTTTAGTGTCATAAAATTGTGGTCCTAGAAATTTTTGACTGCAATAAGGTCCTCACGCATGTGAACTCGAATCCTCTAGCCTGATTGGAGACTAGAGATTGCTTGGCTTGCGAAAATAATTTCTTTCTTGGTCTCCGCATAACTCTGTCTGCACTCTTCCCTAAAGAAAGGGGTAGGACAGGGGCGTGACGCACCTATCCCCCCTAGGACAAGGGCGTGGCACCCTTTTCCTCCCAAGATAGGGGTGTGGTTCCCTTTCCCCTGCCCTATTTTGGGGTAGGACCTTCCTAGAGCATGCATTGTGGGTTGTGCTATGAGCGGGAAAACTCTCCCAATGTCGGCCCGTGATGAAATTCAAACCTACCAACATGTATTTAATGGGCATTCTTCCTCTCATTTGCATAAGGTGGGATGAGTGGGAAATTCACAAGCGATCAAGAATTCAAGCATTCAAGAATTCTTTTCCAGCATTGAGCATTCTCAAGTCTCCCTTCAAGGCTAGGTGTTGCATTCAAGTCAAGGATTCAACCATTGAAGAGGAGACTGATTTCAACATTCAATTCCACACAAAAATTTCTATCAGAATTGCTACTACAAGCTCCCTTGAGGTGATTTACAATTCAGTCTTTCATTTACATCTACTTGCAAGTACTTTCTTTCATTACTTGGTTAATTCCAAAACTAGGGTTTGACCTAAAGGCAAACCCCCAATCCCATCCCATTTTCCTCTCTTTTCTGTGTGTAGGTTGCAAGTGTGTAGCTGTACTTTCGGATTCGGGATCCATTTGTTGAGGTGGAAAAACCCTTTTTGTTTCATGGATTTTTCGGAGGATAGTGTACATTCCCACCACGATCCGAGCAAATTTTCCTCAAATTCACAGGGTGACTTCGTCTCGACATTTTAAGTTGCCAAATCTAGGTGCACAACTTCATCCCATATCCTAATCTCAAGTTATAATTGATTCTTTGTCACTTTTGCACTACATAACTCTATCACTTCCTTTCCATTTCAAAAAAGGAAGAGGGGATCAACTTAACATTCCCCAATTCATTCAGAATTCAATCTACCATCTTATGTGGATAGATTGAATCTAGTGAATTATCATCTCCTTCTTCCGAATGTAATGGTGAAAATTGTTTGAAGGATAATCAATAGTGAAACTCTCATCTCTCTTTGAGGGAAAGGGTAGTCTTCCTCTTGATCTATCATTCACCATTTTCCACCATTACATTTTGGTGAACCCGACATCTTGCATAGTTTCTTTTGAACAATATCGCATATTTTTCATTTACAAGTTTTAACTTTCTGTAACCTTAGTGATTAATTTGTTAAAAACCCTAGTTTTTAAAATTAAAATTGAACCTGTGATTTGTACAAATTGTTTGTGATTATTTTAGATCTGAAAATTGTCTTGATTGTCAAATTCAATTTCCTCGTTGCCTTTTTCAAATTACAATTAAAATTTACAAAATTAAGAGGTTATTTGCTAAAACCCTAATTTTCAAAAATCATATTGAACTTTCGCAAAAATTGGATTTAAACTTAATTTTTAGATTCCTGATTGTTCTCAGATTTGTCTTCAATCCTACAATTCAAAATTTCAATTTTCTCCCCTTTTCCCAAAATTCAAATTTCAAAATTAAGTGGTTAGGCCATCAAACCCTAATTTTTAAAATTAGTTGAATTTTGTGTGAATTTAAAATCAATTTCAATTACATTCAGATTTATAAACATTTTCCAAGGTATCCCTATCCATTACGATTGACCCTTTTCAAAATTGCACTTCAATTCCTCATTTTCTTCAAAATCCTAACGGGGTCCTATTTTCACATTTGTGCCTTCATTTCACCCATCTAGAGATCATAAAATTTGCCAATTTTGGGGGTTGGCTTTAAAATACTTGCAATATCCATCCCTGAAAATTTTGTAAAAAGTTGGTCGGACCAGGTGCATTCCCGCCACGGTCCTCGATTTTTTTCCTGAAATCTTGGGACACTGTTATGACTCTATTTAATAGCCTAAATCTGAAAGATTGGTTGATTTTATCGATTTTTGATCCTTCTAGAATTGGAAATACCTTTAAAATTCAACATTTCAACTTTCAAGAATTTTTTAAAATTAAGAAGTTAATTATTGTCTGCCCTGATTTTAAAAATTCTAATTTTAAAATTAAGTGGTATTCCCTTGGCCCTAATTTTAAAAAATCTCCAATTTCCTTTCAATTTTGGAAATTGTGTCATCATGTGTCCCCAACAAAGTTCAAATTCTGTAATCATTATTTTCTTGAATTTTGCATTACTCAGTTTTGTAAGCTTTGTTCTACAATTCAAAATTCAAACTTTCCCTCTAGTGCATGAGTTTTACCACTCTAAGTCCTACCTATCCTATTCCTCTTAGATGAAGCATTAGAATTAAGGCTTCCCAAGGTTTAATTACTGAGGAGATGGAGCCTAATTTGAGTGACTTCTTTAATGAGGATCATGCTAATTCTTCTCATCCTAATCATGTGCCTATTAATGGATCTCATGATGAAGAAAAAGTCTTAACTAGGGTTTCTTTAGATCAACTTTCTATATTGGACAATCAATTTCACAGCTTTCAACAATGGATGTTCCAAGATTACCCTAATAGTGAATCTCTTCCATAAATTGAAGGTCTTAAACACATGCTTCAAAGTGATAAGAATAGAATTTATATAATGCATGGCATTGTACATATTGTTGATTCTAATGTCATTCCTATCAAGAGTTGTGTTGAAACCGTAGGTTATTCACAACCTTCAACACAAGTCAATTTCTCTATTCCTTTGACTAATCTTATGACTAGTATTCCTACTTTTACATCCAGCATCATGGCTACTTCAACTCAAAATGTCATTCCTACAACTATAGGTCATGGGAAAATCTCTCTTTTTCATTCAATCCTCCATCATTACCTATGTCTTCCATGAGTGTTCCTATTATTCCTTAATCAATCAGTGTGACATAAGGGGGAAATTTCTTCAACAATTTTATTTCTCCTTTAAGTGTTCCTTTTCCTACACAATCATCACTAATGCCTACTTATCATAATGACCCACCACCTTATTCTTAGCCCATGCCTTCTTTCAATAACATCACACCACCTTCTCAATCACTTATGTCTAATATTAATTCTTCTACTGAGATGACACTTAAGAATCTTGCTCAAACTGTGTCTTCCTTACAACAACAAATTTCTTTTATGAGTCAATCCAAGTTTAGTGCGCCCGCCTTTCATGTTGCGAGCCAACTTTCTCTTGATATTGAGATCCCTCAATTGGAACTCTATAATGGAAAAGGTGATCCTCTAACGCATCTCAAAGCATTTCAAACCTTGTGTGCTAATTTTTCTTATGATCAATGATTGCTTGCAAAACTGTTTACAAGAACACTAAGAGATAAGGCTTTACAATGGTATTTCTCTTTGCCTCCTTATTCTATCACTTCTTTTCAACAATTGGCAAATGCTTTCATCCAACAATTTTAAAACAACATTGGTCCTAAAATCACTTTGACTGATTTAATGCATTGTAAACAAGGTGTTAAAGAAAAAGGGACTGATTTCATTGGTAGATATAAGCATTTGTGTGTTGAAATTTCTTTTCATGTACTTGATAATGATATTCAAATAATTTTCATTTCTAATTGACAAAAAGATATCAGGGAAAAGCTTATTTTATCTGAGTCTACTTCATTTCCGTAGTTGTTCTCAACACTCCATAATTATGAACTGGCTGTGAGTCAAATGGAGCAATCCACTCCTATGGCTTTGAGTGATAAGGGGGAGAGTGCTCAGCAACCGTTTGTGAAGTTCAAACCAACAAAAATCTTCATCGAATTCAATGATCCAATCAACAACAACCATGTGAATCCAACAATAGGTGTGCCTTCTATTCCTAAATTTTTCCAAAGACAAAGTCCGTTTACTTCTTTGAATGAATCTTTAGATTGTAATATGTCTCATTTGTTGCATATAAATGTTATCTAACTTCCCCCTATAAAAGAAATTGATCCTTCCAAACTTCCATCTCCTTATTTTGATAACAATTCCTTTTGCCAATTTTTTCATCAACCTGGTCATGATACTGAGAAATATTTTTCATTGAAAAAGAAGGTTCAAGACTTGATTTATAATAATACTATATTTGTGGCAGGTGTGAATGATAAAGGGAATAAATCAGTTTCTCCTCCTAATCAAAATCTTAAGATTTTCACTGATCCCTTGCCATCTCATACCTCTAACATTATTGATATTGTGCCTAATTCTCTCACTTCTGAGGAATTCGCCTGTACGGCTCCAAACTTGGTTAATATGGTAGTAACATAAGATTTGCCTAAGGATCCATGTATTTTATTTGACCCTAGCAAGACCATTAGAGAACCGGATGGTCCTTTATACATAGTTGTGAAGGTTAAGGATATCCCTTGCCATGGGGCCCTGCTTGATCCCTCTTGCACGGTTAATGTCATAACTAATGAATATCTTTTTACTTTATGATTGCATAAGCCTATATATGATGCTTCTAATGTTGTGATGAAGTTATTTGATGGCTTCTCTTGTCCTACCATTGGTTCTATCACTATTCCTGTTAGAGTTCATGCTAAATCCATGGATGTTGACTTTGTTATCATACCTTCTTCTGAGAAATTCCGTGTGAATTTGGGCTGTCCTTGGCTATCTTCCATGAAGGCTATTGCTTCTCCAATACACAAGTGTGTTAAATTCCCTCACAATGGAGAAATAATAACCATGAACCATATCTTATTTCGTCCATCCGAAGGAAGCACTGGTATTCCTATTGATCTCTTTTGGCCTAAACAATTTCAATCTCCTCCATCAAGGAGTGGTGCTCTTTTTCAATCTTATCAAAAATGGAAGAATGATATGATCTTATCCTTAAGTCAACCTAGATTTCCAACACTTGACATTCCTATTATTCTTCAAGAAGAGGTTCTTCCCCTCTCAAATAGAACTAATCTCCCTCCTAAGGAAAATTGTCCACCTACTCCTATGTATGTGACTTTACCTTCTCTTAAGGAGAACAAAAATATTCCACCTAAAGTTACACCTATACCTCCTCCTCATGTTGGATCTGGTCTCCTTCCTACACCTAATATTTCTCCTTCCTATGGTGCAATTACATCTCCTTCCTCTTATCGAGAGAAGAAGCCTACTTCAACTATTGTTCAACCAAAAAGATCTCAACCTAAACCTTCAACTATCAAGGAGGGAAAAATTCCTATTTCTTCAAATGTTCCTCCTCCTTCTCAAACTTCAACTAAGACTCGATGGAATCATTGTGCAAGAGAACGCATGACAAATACGTCGTGTTCAAGCTCGTGAAGCTACCCCTCAAAATACTCAGTCTCCTCAGACTCTGACAGTTGACATGATTCCCTTTTCTCCTAAGAAATATTTTCAACCAACATCTCCAAATCATAAGTTTCATAAAACATGTGATGGTTTTACTCCTACTCATGTTCTTGCTCCTCTTTCTTTAAACATTGATGAAGAAATGGGTGAAAATTTTATTCATAATGGCAATACAACTCCTAATGCTTATAATAGTGACTATGAGTATGTTGATGTGGACAAACATTTATTGGATGAGTTTTCACAAACCCTAATCCTAGCTCCTAGAATTGAACAAAGTGGCCTCCAACATGAGCATAGTCCTTGTTTGGGTCTTGTGATAGCTCCATCCGATGTGCTCGATGTCGCTTCTTTGGCATGTTGCTCGCCTTCCCAAAATAGTGATGAGAAAGATCGAGAGGTGGATGTTGTTCTATATTAGCGATATTAGCACTGTAGATCTCTCTCTCTCCTCTCCTTCTTTTTTGTGACCATTCTTCTATTGTGTACTCCTCTTATTCTATTGTTCCCTTAATGTCTACTTGGGCATGATATAAAGCATTGAGATCTTCTCTTGGTCTCTTTCATGTTGACTCAAAAGACATCCTCTCTTCCTTTTCTTCTAAGGTAGTGTCATACTTTGGGGAATGAAGATTATTATATGCACATACAAATATGATATACATGAGTTATTATACAACATATTGACCCCAAGAAAAGCAACACTACCTTGTGTTTTCTCTTCATTATCCTTGGTTTTATACCTCAATTGGGAGCTAAATCCTTGCGATAATGTTCTCCCTCTTTTCTCTCTCTTAGGTGTATCCTACGTTAAAGCAATCACTCCCAATAAGGTGCGTGCGATCGCTTTAACGTGGGGGCATACACTCTGCTCATACTTTCCTTCTTGTGATACATAGAATTACTTAGTGACCCTTGTTTTTCTTTGTGATATTTAGTATCCTTTCTTTCATGACTCATAGAAGATATAAGGCATAGAATTTTATCAAAATTAAATTAAAAATTGAAAGAATACTATAACTAGTATGATTTTGTTGTGTAATAATATTCAATAATAAAATTTTAGAGATTTTATCTCAATAGGTAAGAAATTATATATTCACAAGGAATTTATTCAAGAGAATGATTGTATTGTTTAGAAATGGTGAAATATATTTAAAATAATGATCAAATTTTGGAGCCACTAAATTTTGAAAAGTAACTAGTTCTTTAATCACCACAAAAAATTGTAAGTTATCAATTACAAAATTATATTATATGTGTATATTTAGAATGTCACTCTTTAAAATATCTATAATATAAATGAATATATATTAAAATCAATATAAATTAAAATTATCTAAAAAATATAATAAAAAATATGAAAAACTAATGTCTTATTAATACTATCCCTCACACTGGTTGGCTGAAGCTGAATATCATCGGGTCTTCTCGTGGTAACCAGGGTCAGGCAGCAGGGGGCAAAGTGATTAGAGACTCACGTGGCAACCTCATCCTTTCTTGTGTAGAAAATTTTGGTGCTCAAGCTTTGAGACTGGCTGAAGTGGCAATGATCTATCATGGGTTAATTGTAGCAAGGGAAAAGGAGCTTCGATGCATCATTATTGAAGGTGATTCTTGCAATACAAGAATGATGCTTAAACGTGTGGCTAAACCAAACTATAAATCTAACTCGCTATTATCAAGTGTCATGCTCTCCATCCTACTCTCAGAGATGTCAGGTTCTACCATGTGTTGTGGGAAGAAAACTATCTAGGGGACAAGTTTAGGCACATATGTTAATGATTTTGAAATTTGGATTCACTTTTACAAAATCCTGATAGAGGCTTGTGGCATGATTTTGAAGGGCCTATTTATTAATGATGAATAATCCCAATGTTGCCTTTTTAGTACTTTTCTTTCTTTCCTTTTCCATTCCTTACTAGCTAACGCAACAAGATTTAAATTTTGTTGGTACCACTTACCACTATATTCTCTAGGCTTGTCGCTTTCTCAACCTAGTTTTCTTTTCTACGGATATGGGTGGTGATTTGATTTAGATCGAACCCAAAAAATTCTTTGAATTTAAGATTAATAAAGATCTTTGGAATAAGGTGATTAAGGAAATCTAGATACTTATGCAGAGGGGATGACCAACCCTAATATTTAGCTATCTACAACATTTGTTCATGTCTAGGATAATGGTACTATTAAGATTGGTAGTGTCACCTTTATGGTTTCAATGGAGACCGTAGAAAAGGTGATTGGGCTATCCCTTGATGGAGTTTCATTTCCCAAAAAGAAAAAAGGGAATCATAAAGAGGACTTTGATCATTTCTTTGAACCTAGGGAAAGGGTTTCCAAGCTTCAAAGTGGTTATATTAGGGAAGAACTACCAGATATTTGGAAGGAGTAAGCTATATTGTTTATGAAGTACCTCACCTTAGAAGAAAGGAAAAGTAGGCTCCATCTATAGAAATTCCCCATGTTAAATCATCTCTATCATGGGGTAAGAATGAGTTTTTCCTTCTAGGTTATATCATCTTTTTCTCAGTCTGTTTCTAAAGCCATTATTAAAGGTTAACCCCCACTCCATTAGGGCTTCATTTATAGATTGTATAATTTCTAACCAGCTTTATCCCCCTCTAGTGGGGTCCCTTCTATTGAGATTGGGTTCACCTATGATGCCAATTTATATGTAGATCTTATTGTTACTCCCTCTAATTCAAGGTAGTGTCTCATTTGGGTTCTAAAATGGCCAATAGGAAAATACTTGCTAGAATGGCCAAATTTAAGACCATTTTCACCACCAAAAAGGATCAGGATGTCCATGCTCAACCTCAGATGCAACAAAATATAGATATTGTTGGATATTTTTTCTCTAAGCCTCTTTCATTGGATGATTCATACTCCTTAGACACCACGTCGTTCGATTGGTTCCCTGCTAAAATTGGTGCTAACACTAGCCCTTCCCCCATAACCCCTCCCTCCTCTACTAATACTAAACCATCGAGCTCTATTTTGGTTCTAACTAACATTGTGAAGGACCTGCATGAGGATATAAAAAGATGAGACAACCTATTAAAATGGCTCTTTGCAAACATGAATGTGGTCATTAAAAGATCAACCAACTGGATTTAGTGGCTAAGGCAAAGGCCAAGGCTAACACTTGGGTGGACAACCTGGATGAGGGCATAGTTTGGAGAATTGTCAATGATCTTGTTGGCATATTGGGGCTAGGGGCAGAAAGATTGATGATACAGACTCCAAGATCAAGATGCTAGGGACCAAACTTGAGCTGGGCCAAGAGGTCAAGAAAACCCAGGAGGCCCTTAAAATAAAATTGGGAAGGTAAACCTTGCTTGTAAGAACATGGATAGTAATCATAATGCCTCCCTATAGGCTATCCAGGATGAGATGGAAAGGAAAAGGGAAAAAAAAAGAAAACACATCAAGTCCCTAGCCATTGTCTTTGGCCCCACGTCATCTCTAGTGAAATCTACCCCTGACTTCATGTTGGTCTCCCCTAGCTCTAAGATTGGGTCAAGTAAAAAAGTTTTTTTTTTATAAAGTGCTTAGTTTGTGCCAAGTTGGCAAGAAGGCTACCCCCATATAGTAGACCATCTCTTTGTGTCTATGTTGGGTGGTTTTACTATATTTTTTCATTATTTCAATTCTTCTTTTTTTGCTATTCTTTTAGTGTATTTGTTGGATCTCTATTCACCCTACTTGTTTTTTCTTATTTTTTGGGTGGGGGAATATTTTATTTGTTGCACATCCCTCGTGTGCTCTTGGTGTCTCTTTGCGGATAGGTAATAGTATGAGCCTATCTATATTTTATTAATGAAAATAATATAATTATCATGCATCTACAAACTGTAGCGTCGTAAATTGTACGCACTTGCTAGGGTGGTACAATTTCACACCTAGTTTAGCACCCGCCTTAGTGCATTTTGCATTTTGCATTGCATTTATCCTTTTGCACTTAATTAATCAAATTAATTAGGTCTAAGGTCCTATTTCATCATCCTTTGCATCATAAAGTTGGGCCCTTTCGCTAAAGCGTGCCCTTCGCATTTTATTCCTCCAATACATCACTCAATCAAAAACCCTAATTAAGTCCTATTTCGAACTTGGGGGCTTGATTTTGGGGTCAAAAAATCTCGAAATCACCTGTAACTTCAGGATTCTCTCTAAAATTATCATATCCGACGGCCCTGAAAATTTGGTGAAAAGTTGTCAGGACCGTGGCGCCCGTAGTGCACATGGTCTCGGACATTTTTCCCGAAATTTTGGGAGCACGATCCAATCATAAAATAAAGCTTAACCCCAAGAAATTGGCGGGATATTCAATCTCTAGGTCAGCCAAAAGATGAATTTATGACCTAGGGTTTCCAACATAAGAGCTCTCTTTCTTCATTTGAAGGGATCCGATTTTTGGTTTTGAGGAACCTCATATGCAGCGAAAGAGAAGATCTTTGAAGACTTCAACAACATTCAACATCCTTCTATCAAGCATCTATCAAATTCATTCATCCACTTAGGGCTTGGAAGACATTGAAGAACAATAGGAATTTACCGACTGAAGATTGGCTTGTACTTCTCCCTTGAGGGTTGGGTATGATTTCATGTTGTTTTCATGTCTTTACATAAGCTTCAATACATCATTTATTTATGCTTTAGATCACATTGCATCTTGATTTAGAGCATTTACGTTATCATTTACAAGCAATTAGGGTTTACTTTCTAGGTTGCTCTAGTTTGCTTTCTTGCATTTTAGGACCTTGCACACACACTAGGTCTGCACACACAATACATTTTACAAAACAACTCGGCTATTCGTGGAGGTGGAAATCACTGAACCGGGGGTTTGACTAAGGCAAAACCCTATATAGCCGCCCATACACCCTTTTTCAGATATCATTGCAGGTTTCGAGATTCGGACGACACTGCGGGATACAGATCCGGAGAGAGAAGGTCGAGATAGCACTTTGTATCAGATTGCAGAGCAGAAGACTGGGACAGGGGCACTGGGTGCCCTGGTCCTGCCAGGACAGGGACGCTGGGTGCCCTGGTCCCTGGGACAGAGGCGCTGGGCGCCCTGGTCCTCCGGAAAGACAGCTTTCAGACAGCTTTCCGATAGTGTTTCAGAGTGCAGAACGACAGTTTCCGGTGCAGTTTTCAGGACAGTGGCGCCCGCGCTCCCGTCCTGAACATTTTCAGTCCGATTTTGACTCTGGGTACATATCTGCATTCTTATTTCATCCGTGTATTTACAGCTGTTCATTGTTTAATCTCAATTCTGCAATCTTGTTATTAGTTCATACTTGCATTTTGGGATTAAGGTTTGAACTTGCATTACTTGATCTTACAATTTCAACAAGGGAATAGAAATCCTAATAGATATCCCGTGGCTCTCTCTTTCACAAAAATAAGTAGCCAATTGTGCGATATCTCTAGGCTCTTTCGTATTCCGTAATGTGTGTCAAAAGGTAGGATTAGGGCATGTTAACCTAGTCTCGCTTTTTCCCCTACACATTTTGGTGAACCCGACGTGAATCTATCATTGCTTCCTCTTGCATTGCATTTGTTAGATCTAGATCTAGATTTAGTGTGTTTTCATTTCATTTTCATTAAAAGAGAAAAAAAAAAAAAAAAGTGTGTTTCTTTGCATTGTGTGTTTAAATTTTATGCAATCTTTTCAAAATGTCAGATTTTTATTTGCAAAATGTTTATGCTTTTGATGATTATTATGAGTATAGCCAAGATGAATTAGATGAAGCTTTAGATGAGTTTTTAAACCCTAAGGATGCCAAACCTTCATTTTACCAAAAACTCATAAACCTTGTTACTATGCCATTTAGGTGTGATGAGAAAGATAAGTCGAATGATTCCTCTCAAGGATACATTCCTATCCACTCTTCCCCTGAATCTAGTAACATGGTTGTTTTCAATAATCCCCTCAATGAGGAGATGTCTCCTTTTGAATCAAAAGACAAACCTTTTAATCGATATGATCATGCTTTGTTGGATGATGCTCTTGATGACTTTGTGGCTTTGTCAAAATCTTTAAACAAGAACAAGACTTCTAAATTGGTTAACATGATAAACTTGAATGAACATAATAAGCCTCTCTTTGAAGTCTAAGGTTCTTATCCTTCTCCCACCTTTCAAGTTCCTAAATCACCTCTCCTTACTGTCCAAGGACGGTATGATCATGATTCCTTTCGTACCCCGAATAAACCAATTATCACCGTACAAGGAAGAAAACCTATAAGTCCTTACAGTTATGCTAAGCAAATAACTAGAGAGAGTTATCATGCGGTTGCCCATACTTATCATACCAGAAATAATAGGCAACCTAATCCCCCTCCTGTTATTCCAGTTTCTCTTCCTAATCCTCAACCAATTCTTCCTCAAGCTCCCCGTATTTCGCAAGTTATGGGTAAGGAATATGATCTCATAGAACAACTTAAAGCTACCCCTGCTAAGATATCCCTTTGGGATTTGATTCAAACTTCTTCCGCTCATCATGGAATGTTACAAGATGCCTTGAAAGATTTGAATGTTCCTCCACCGAATACATCTAGTAATATAGCATCTTTGGTTAACTCTGTGATGAATCCTAAAGCTCAAATTGTGTTTACCCAAGATGAGTTGCCTACTAGTGAAATTCAACAATAATATGATCCCTTGATGATTGTGGTTATCATGAAAGACACTGCTATAAGACGAACACTAGTAGATAATGGCTCTAGCCTTAATGTGTGTAGTATTAATCTATTGCATAAGATGAATGTGGATACGTCTCTTATTGAGCCTGACTCTCGTCCCATTCGTGGCTTTGACAATGTGGCTAAGACTTCATTAGGTATCATCACCTTACCTCTCACAGTGGGACCTGTTACTTTGCCTACTCCTATCCATGTTATGTCGGGAAATTTAACATATAACTTGTTATTAGGGAGGCCTTGGATTCACAGCATGCAAGCTGTCCCCTCTACATTACATAGACAAGTTAAATTCGTTTATAACAATAAGACATATACTTTGATAGGTGATACTAATTTTCAAGCTTGTCTACAAACATCTAATTCCAAAGGAGATTCTTCTAAGCCATCCTCGTCTAGTGATGACTCTTTAAACAAGAAACCTATCGATGAGTCTTCGCTCTCTGATGATCAAAATTCTTTGGATGAGTCTGGAACTCCTGAAGAAGATCCTTCTTGACTTGGAATTACACATAAAAAGGATTTTGATCTTGAGAAGGTTCTCGCAGAAGATGATTGGGGATCTCTTGATTTTAACCCTACTTTTGTAGGTGAATATAAGGTTCCTTCTAGAGAACTTAAAGTTGAAAAGAAGGAAGAAGCTGAAAATCATAAAATTGAAAAGAAAGAAGAAGCTAAAAATCAATCAACCTTACCTGAATCTATGAGTAATAATTTTGTGGCCGCTTCTCAAACTTCTTCTCCTCACACCTCTAATTATGAAGAGTTTGATTCTTTGTCTTATGAAAAACCACCTTCTCTTCCTGAAATGGCTGATCGTTATGGTCGTGGTTTTCGCATTTTTGCTAAGCATGGGTATCATGGAAAAGGTTGTGGTGCTCATGAACAAGGGATAAGAGTTCCTCTAGAGACTAATTTTCACAATTATGCCTTTGGACTTGGCTATAATCCCTGCAGACGTACTAAAGCTTCTAAAAGACCATGCATTAGTGTTAATGCTATCTCTACATCTCTATCAATACAACACCCTGAGTATATTGATGGGGATCCTTCGAGTGATTGTGCTTTGGATATCTTCCCTACCGATGATGCTTTAGCTAAGTTCTTGGGAGCCTATGACACTCTTCCTCGTTATCATCACAATAGGGGACTCCCTTATTGTTTGAACACTGAAGCCTATTTTGGAAAAGAGATTGATAATGATGAGATTGTGAAAGAATTCCCTCAGTTAAAGGATACTCCTCAACAAAGTAATCTTCTCATAAGTGAAATGACTGATGTTAAGATGGACCCTTGCAATAAAGAGAAAGTTATTAAAATCAGAAAATGCTTGGATGAAGAGGAACAGAAACAATATGAAGAACTATTGCATGAATTCCCTGAGATCTTTTCTTGGACATATTCTAACATGCCTGGTATAGATCCTAAGATCGTTACTCATAATATTGTCTTAGTTCCTGATGCTAAGCCCATGAAACAAAAGATTCAAAAAATGAATCCTAAGGTGGCTCTGCTTGTTAAGGCTGAGATTGAAAAATTATTGGAGGCTGGATTTATCCGCCATATTGACTATTCCCCATGGATTTCAAATATTGTCGCTGTGGCTAAACCAGACAACAAAATAAGAATGTGTACTGACTTTCGGGATCTAAATAAGGCTTCTTTAAAAGATGATTTCCCTCTTCCAAACATTGACATGATAGTTGATTCTACGGCAGGACATGCCTTGTTATCCTTCATGGATGGTTTTTCAGGCTACAATCAAATTTTCATAAACCCTCAAGATCAATTCAAAACCGCTTTCACCACTCCTTGGGGTACGTTTTGTTGGATAATGATGCCTCTTGGACTTAAAAACGCCGGTGCAACTTATCAACGAGCGATGACCCTTATCTTTCATGATTATATGCATAAGATTTTAGAGGATTATGTTGATGATATTTTAGCCAAATCCTTTCTTCGCATGGATCATGTTAAAATCCTTCGTCAAATCTTTGAAAGAATTCGTAAGTATCACATGCGCTTGAATCCCCGAAAATGTGTTTTTGGTGTGGATAGTGGAAAACTATTAGGATTCATAGTTTCGCATCGTGGGATTGAGGTGGACACTAAGAAAATAGATGCTATTGTTAACATGCCACCTCCTAGAAATGTCTCTCAGCTTAAAAGCTTACAAGGAAAGATTCAAGCCATTCGTAGGTTCGTGTCTCAACTTGCGGATCATACCTTTCCTTTTACTCAACTTCTTAAAAAGGATATCACTTTTCAATGGAATGAGGATTGTCAGCAAGCATTTGAAGATTTAAAAGTGTATTTGGCTAGTCCTCCTATTCTTCAACCTGCCCAACCTTCTAAACCCTTCCTTCTGTATACAACTGCTTCTTCTCATGCTCTCGCAGCATTGTTAGCACAACATGATAAAGATGGTAAGGAATGTCCGGTTTATTACATAAGTCGTACCTTACTCGATTATGAGACCCGATATTCTGCGATAGAAAGACAATGCTTGGCCTTGGTGTTTGCAACTCAGAAATTAAGACATTATCTTTTAAATTCAGAAGTCCATGTCATGGTAAAGTTTGATCCTTTGAAGCATCTTTTCTCTAAAACTGATTTATCAGGACGTCTAGCTAAGTGGGTTATGATGTTAACTGAATTTGACCTTAAATTTGTTTCACAAAGAGCAATTAAAGGACAAGCGTTGACCGATCACTTAGTTGAGGTCCCTTCACCTTTCTCCTTCCCTAACCCTGAGTCTTTTCCTGATGACTTTATTCTTTCTATAGAGAAAGATGAAACTTGGGAGTTATACTTTGATGGCTCTAAGTGTCGTACGGGATCGGGGGCAGGTGTTGTTCTAATTTCTCCTACAAAGAAATCCATTCCCTTATCATATCGTCTAAATTTCCTGTGTACTAATAACATTGCTGAATATGAGGCTCTTATAGTGGGAATAAAAGCAGCCTTAGCTCTGAATATAAAACACATACATATCTATGGAGATTTGCAATTGATTATAAGACACGTAACAGGAATGTATCAAGCAAAACAAGACAAATTATCACAATATAAAGATCTTGCTATCTCTTTATTACAAAAATTCGATTCTTATACCATGGAACCCGTTCCTCGAAAAGATAATCGACATGCGGATGTAATGGCATGTGTGGCTTCTCTTGTATCTTTAGAGGACCTTGTGGTTGATCTTAAATTCATTATTCACAACCTTATTTCTCCAGCTATTGTAGACGATTCTAGCTTGGTAACATGTTGTGACTTTGTAGATTCAGATGAATGGTTCTCGCATATCGTAAGATATTTGACCGATGGTACCTTTCCTAATTCCGCTAATAGGAACACTAGGGCTAGAATCCACAAGCTGTCTGCTAGATATATCATTCTTTCTAATGTTCTTTACCGAAGGGGTTATGATGGTATTCTCCTTCGCTGTCTTAACAAATCAGAAATCCCCATTGCTCTTGAAGAGGCACATTCAAGTGCCTGTGGGGGGCATTTTGGGGGCAAATCCTTGGTTCATAGATTGCTTCGTATGGGATACTATTGGCAAACTATGCAGAAGGATTCCTTTTCATTTGTTAAGAAATGTCATCAATGTCAACAACACAATAATTTGATTCATGCTCCTGCCCAAGAACTTCGTTCTCAAGTAGCTTCTTGGCCTTTCTCCGCATGGGGTTTGGATCTTATCGGAAAAATCTCTCCTCGTTCATCTCAAGGACACACCTTCATTATAACCGCAACAGATTACTTTACGAAGTGGGTAGAAGCTATTCCCCTTCACTCTACTACTGCCGAAGTGATTTGTCAATTTCTCCTAGAAAACATCATTTCTTGATTCGGGATACCTTCCACTATTATCTCAGATAATGGGACATCATTTAAGAACAAGGACGTGAAGAAATTCCTCGAGAAGTATTATATCAAACATCGATTTTCTACACCATACTATCCTCAGTCAAATGGTCAAGCCAAATCATCTAATAAAATAATTGAACAAATTCTTCGCAAAACCGTGAATAAGCATGGTAAGGATTGGAGTAACCAGCTAATCTATGCTCTTTGGGCCTACCGAACGAGTGTACGAATTGCTACGGGAACTACTCCTTATAATCTTGTTTATGGTGCTGACGCTATTATGCCTTTAGAATTAGAGATTCCATCACTTAGGGTTTCTCTCAAAGGTATAGTAGATGATGACTCTTATAGAGAACAACGACTTCAATAGCTTGAGATGCTTGATGAACAGCGTATAAATGCTCTTGAGCATATTCAAGCATATCACAAAACTCTACAACGAAGCTATAATGATAAGGTCATTCAACGTTCCTTCTCAGTAGGTGACTTAGTCCTTTATGAGAATCAGCACAATGTGAATGCCTTACCTGCAGAAAAGGGAAAATTTAGTCCTAATTGGCTTGGACCATATATCGTTATTGAGGATTATGGATCAGGTGCTTACAAAATAGCAGATGTAGACGGTATGCCTCTTAAAGAACCTATCAATGCTATGCACTTGCGTAGATATTATGCTTAATTCTTCGTTCTTCATCTATCTTCTTTTCAATTCTTCAACATTGGATAATATGTTAGTATCTCCTAATTAGAGCAAAATAGAATTAAATGTTATGTTGTTTAATCTACATTGCTTCATTCCTGACAAGCGCGTCTCTTTACTTTATAGTTTGTCTTGAATTCATTTATGTAAATTGTAAAAGATTTACATTTCCATTATGCTAGCATATTATACAGTGTCGTTATGTGTTAAGTAGAATTGTATCATGTTGTGTTTAAGTTCAAAATTAAATCACATTAGTTATATGATTCTTAGACTTAATGCATATTTCTTCCTTATCATCAATGTAGTACTTGATTAAATATTTTAATTAAGTCACACATGTATCAATTTAATTATGGAGCATTGAGAAATCAATCACATGGAAATTAAATTCTGAACATACATGTACATTTACCAAATGTATTAGATTTAATCAAAGCAAAATATACATTGTTTTAAGCATTAAAGATAACACATTTGAGGCAAAAGAGAAGCATGTATATATACATATATGTGTGGATCGTATACAAATATAGGTCACTGTATATCCAAAATGTGACCTCTCTTTTACATCATAAAATCATCTCCTATCCCTAGGACTAGTGGCTGGAGAGTGTCGACTGGACGCTCCCTCCTGATCTGGCTATTAAGGTGGACCCATGGGTGTGTAGCGCGATACAGACCGTGAGTGACTCCGAGAGGAACTCCTACGATCACTATCCATAAGGATCGCGCGATAGGTGGTGGCCTCGGCCTAAGCTGCTGCTAGATCTTGCCGCGCCTACTGAAGGTCCTCTGATAGGACTCTCTCTCTCTCCCTCCATATGTCTACCTGTACTCGGAATGGGGAAAACAAGTCCTCATGCCGACCCGCGTTCCCCTGAGGCCTATAGGCAATCTGTGAGGAACTGGGGATCTGTGCTATCATGGAAATGTCTGTCATTGCCTGCTGAATCAGGGAACACCATTCCTGCACATTAGCTGTGGCAGTCGAACAGATTTTTGTTAGTACCATTCTATATCATCAAAACATCAATCAATCAATATAAACCTACTATACCTGGATCTCCCTCACGCCAGTAGGGATCATGATATGGTAGCATCTGTGCCTGGGAACCGCTAGGCTCCCCTCGCTCGAATAATCTGTGCATGACGGGTGTAGGCTGGACGATACTAGGAATAGGTCTCCGTATCGCCTCATGTTCCCCCTGTTGGGGAATAAGAGGTGGATCCAGAGCTATGGTATCATCTCCTGAATGGTGGGGAGCTGCATCCGACTCCTCCTCATCATCTCTATCCTCCTCCTCATTGTCCTCCTCATCATCCTCATCCTCGTCCTCATCCGCATCATCACCTGCATCCTCCTCGTCCTCCTCTCTATCTGTATCCTCCTCCTCCTCCTCCTCGGCACTGGGCTGATCGCCTGTAGGTGGATCAGGATCTCCCACCTCCTCATGACCCTCTCCCTCCTCTGGCTCCTCTGACCTGGATCCCTAGTCCTCGTCTCGGTCTCCATGTCTCCATGGGCCTGGATAGCCTGTCGGATGATCTGGTGGAAAGATAGGACTTGGATATGATCTCATAAACCATGAGACGTACCTGCGCTGTGCTCCAGGCTCTGCAGAATAATCAGTGACTACATCCTGATCTGATCCCTCTAAGTCTGTAGTCTCGATGTCATCTATCGTCGGTCTCGCTACTGCTCTAGGTCTGGGAAGGACCCGTGAGTATCGAGTATAGATGGGCACATCGGCTGGAACACACTGCTCTAGCCCAAACTGCCTCCGTACTCGGTCGAAGTAGAATGGGACTATGATGTGTGAATATCGTCCCCGCAGTAGGCGGTTCCTCTGTAGGCATGCTAACTGTCTCTCCATCCCATCCCATCTATGCATCCGTAGGTACGGTCTCCACACTGTCACCTCGGCTGTCAGTCTATCAAAAACCACTCTCCAATATAACAAATCTCCAAATCTCCACTCGCTGGTAAGTGGATAAGCAAACACCCTAGGTCACTTGCTCGCTGTACTCAGCAGAAAGCCGACGGGCCTGGTGCATGTGAAGTGCTCTAAAATCCACACCTGCAGAAGTGTGCATGTCATTAAACTGAAACCCTATCCGAATACGTACTCCTCAAGGTCGTGATAGAGATGTGCAAGCATACTCCGACCCCAAGCATACACTCTCCTATGTCTCTCCATCGCTCTGATACACCATGTGAGACCCCCATGCATGTGCGTCCCTCACCCATTAGGGCAGACGGCTAGTGCTATGATGGCGATCATAAGGCGTCTCAGAAGGGGTACCTCCCCTGTAGGATGTAAGAGCCAGCTGACCATGATGCGACCTCTCGTCTCGCTTGGCATGACTCTCCCTATGCAATACACCTGCTCTCTCTGATGATCCTCCACTGACCGATCGGTCGCGTATGTAACAATCACTCCTCTAGTAGGAAGACGAAGTATACGGTACACATCCTCGAGTGTGACCATCAACTCTCCTACTGGAAGGTGAAAAGTGCATGTGTCAGGATCCCATCACTCCATCAATGCCATCAGCATCGCAGGATGGAACCGAATGGCTAGCATGAGGATCACATACCACAATCCCACAATCGATAGTGTGTCTCTCTCTGCCTGAGTCAGCCGCGGAATCTGATCTCGCAAACTGTGAAGAATATGTCCCGCTGTATGCTCTCTCATGTACGGGAGACCCTGCAACACAAAAACATAATCGTAATCAGTACTCGATCATCAAAATCATTAATGCAAACTATCGAACATCGTATGCCAGCCTTGAAACCCCTCGCCAAGCCCTGATTGGGGACCATGGCGCCCTGTCAGGGACCATGGCGCCCTGAGGGGACCATGGCACCCTGAAGGGACCATGGCACCCCTGAGGGGACCATGGCGCCCTGAGGGGACCAGGGCGCCCCACAGGGACCATGGCGCCCTGGGTGGGCCCCGGTCAGCCTTCAAGGCCCGCATACGATCATAAAAGAGTCAAAATGCAAAAAAATTAAAAGTCAAACATTCAGTCAACTCACCTTGTCCAGTGGCTCGTCGTCGATCATGGCCTGGCGCAGGATCTTGATCCTCGTGGGACGCTCCGGTCGTCGTGAAGGCATGATGATGGCTATGTGGGCTCCGCTGCACTGAATAGTATTCTGAAATCAACAAAGTGATAAATGTAAGTGTCACTTTCAAAGTATATACTCTCATTTGTTTATCTTCACTTTTGAAACCCTAATTTTCCTCTATCATTCATTTTATCATAACTTGGGTTTGGGAGATGCGATTTTCGAGCCGTTTGTTGCGTTGGAATCGTATTTTCCTTCCCCTACTCTCGGGATGTTCCAAAAAGTGCTCTAATGAAGCCTATTTAGTGAACACCCCTCATCAATACTCTCTTACACAATTTGTCACAAGTAAACATGCTACCCTAATTCACCTCCCTAATAAGCAAGCCGAAATAGGGGGGGGCATATAGCTACTCACAGATTTCATCACTTTCCCTAGTAAGCATTAGGTGATTTTGTGATCTAACGTGTGTTTTGTAGGGTGCGGTTCCTAACTGTGTACTGCAGATATCGTTGGGGGCTTCTTCCGACAACTTATGGATATATCCTTTTTCAAATGATGTTTACTTTTCTGTACTTTAGCTTGCATATGCATGTAGTACTCATATGACTGCTAAAGTGGGGGCTAAATGTAGCGTCGTAAATTGTACGCACTTGCTAGGGTGGTACAATTTCACACCTAGTTTAGCACCCGCCTTAGTGCATTTTGCATTTTGCATTGCATTTCTCCTTTAGCACTTAATTAATCAAATTAATTAGGTCTAAGGTCCTATTTCATCGTCCTTTGCATCATAAAGTTGGGCCCTTTCGCTAAAGCGTGCCCTTTGCATTTTATTCCTCCAATACATCACTCAATCAAAAACCCTAATTAAGTCCTATTTCGAACTTGGGGGCTTGATTTTGGGGTCAAAACATCTCGAAATCACCTGTAACTTCGGGATTCTCTCTAAAATTATCATATCCGACGGCCCTGAAAATTTGGTGAAAAGTTGTCGGGACCGTGGCGCCTGGAGTGCACATGGTCCCGGACATTTTTCCCGAAATTTTGGGAGCACGATCCAATCATAAAATAAAGCTTAACCCCAAGAAATTGGTGGGATATTCAATCTCTAGGTCAGCCAAAAGACGAATTTACGACCTAGGGTTTCCTACATAAGAGCTCTCTTTCTTCATTTGAAGGGATCTAATTTTTGGTTTTGAGGAACCTCATATGCAGCGAAAGAGCAGATCTTTGAAGACTTCAACAACATTCAACATCCTTCTATCAAGCATCTATCAAATTCATTCATCCACTTAGGGCTTGGAAGACATTGAAGAACAATAGGAGATTACCGACTGAAGATTGGCTTGTACTCCTCCCTTGAGGGTTGGGTATGATTTCATGTTGTTTTCATGTCTTTACATAAGCTTCAATACATCATTTATTCATGCTTTAGATCACATTGCATCTTGATTTAGAGCATTTACGTTATCATTTACAAGCAATTAGGGTTTACTTTCTAGGTTGCTCTAGTTTGCTTTCTTGCATTTTAGGACCTTGCACACACACTAGGTCTGCACACACAATACATTTTACAAAACAACTCGGCTATTCGTGGAGGTGGAAATCACCGAAGCGGGGGTTTGACTAAGGCAAAACCCTATATAGCCGCCCATACACCCTGTTTCAGATATCATTGCAGGTTTCGGGATTCGGACGACGCCGCGGGATACAGATCCGGAGAGAGAAGGTCGAGACAGCACTCTGTATCAAATTGCAGAGCAGAAGACTGGGACAGGGGCGCTGGGCGCCCTGGTCCCTGGGACAGAGGCGCTGGGCGCCCTGGTCCTCCGGACAGACAGCTTTCAGATAGCTTTCTGACAGTGTTTTAGAGTGTAGAACGATAGTTTCCGGTGCAGTTTTCAGGATAGTGGTGCCCGCGCTCCCGTCCCGAACATTTTCAGTCCGATTTTGACTCTGGGTACATATCTGCATTCTTATTTCATCTGTGTATTTACAGCTGTTCATTGTTTAATCTCAATTCTGCAATCTTGTTATTAGTTCATACTTGCATTTTGGGATTAGGGTTTGAACTTGCATTACTTGATCTTACAATTTCAACAAGGGAATAGAAATCCTAATAGATATCCCATGGCTCTCTCTTTCACAAAAAGAAGTAGCCAATTGTGCGATATCTCTAGGCTCTTTCGTATTCCGTAATGTGTGTCAAAAGGTAGGATTAGGGCATGTTAACCTAGTCTCACTTTTTCCCCTACACACAAACAAAATAAAAGTGTGGAGCACAATGTTAAACAATGAAGGGAACCTATGAGGAGAAACCCTAGAGTTTCTTCTTATGTAAGAGTTAGGGGAATACTAGGGTGGGCTTATTAAGGGTGATAAGGTTTTTTTTGAGTTTGTTGTTTGGGGATTCTTGCCTATTGGGGATGTTACTTTGTTTGTTGTTGATGGTATTTAGGTGGATGAGGAGGCTCTCTAGAGTGAATCAGACGATGAGCTACTATTAGATATACTCAATTAAGCTAAGTATCAAAATACCCACTTTGTCAAGTGTTAAAATTTCCGCTATGTCCTTGCACCTACTTTTTTCATGTTCTTTCCCCCTCTTATGATTTTGTTTTTACCTCTTCATGGGTTAGATTTGGTTGAGGACTCTTGTGTTGAGGTAGTCATTGGGGGCTAGAAGGGCTCTACTTTACAGACTTTTTTTTGAGGTTGTGGACGACGACATTGATCCTCCTTAGATGCCTATTTATTAATGCAAGTTAGATGTTGGGTCCTCTTCTCATTTAACTAAAGTTATTTATATTGTAAAGCAATTTTTGGTGTTGTTCCCTATTGTTGGGTACATAAGGGTTTTTTTTCCTCTACCTAGTATTGGTTTGGGTTTCACCAAATTATTTCCTTCACCTATGCAAACCCTCAATTCTTAGAGTGTCTTCTCCTTCCAATACCACTGAATGTAATTTCTAAAGGATCTCTTCTTTGGATTATTTTCACTCTACTCTTTATTAGATCCTTGGGCTTGCAAAACTTCTTCTAGGTTGCAGTCTTCACTCATTGGGAGGTTTCTTGGTCACAAGCCAAACATTGACTCTATCTATAGGAGCCCATTTAATAGATGGAATGGTTCAGACAAAATGTGTAATCTTTGTTGAACATATTTCTCATATTCTCCTTCAAATTATATGAGGGATTCTCTTGCGTTCTTTAGGGTGGTCCTTGGTTTTCTGGTAAGAATTCTCTTCACCTTCAAAGATGGTCTATTGATTTTAATGCTAGTAAATTTAATTTGACCATTATATGAGTTAAATTTTCATAACTCCCATTGGAATTCTAGAATTAACGTATCATCCAACGAGTTGGTGATGCAATTGGCCAGTTCATTTATATTAATGATATCACAAAATCTAGAAGTTGTTTTCTTTTTACTATAATTTGTTTGTGTTGACATTGATTCAAAGTTACTCAACAAAGTTACATTGATCTATATATTGGTTTTTGGGATTACGGACTCTTTTTTCAAACCCCTCATAAGTTCCACTTCCATAGTGATGGGATTTCCTCTTGGTTTTGTCAAGAAGATTTTGATTCTATGCTCTTTTGAGAGCATCAAGAATAAGGGTTTTCCTCTACCTCATATAAAAGAGGATTAATACAATTCTTATCCTTGACATAATTATGGATGAAAGTAGTATTTTGACTACCCTCCTAAAGCCAAGTGATGCAATATTTTTGTTTCCAAAAAATATCTTCACAAAGCTCCCATTCATGAAGTCATTTCAATAAAGAAGACTCCTTTCGAAGGTGATCCATGGTCATACCATAATCTATAATAAGAGAAGTAACATTATTCAACTGAGATTGAATCTGGCTTCGTCTATATAAATATATTCCAAAATCTAGAACCGTGCCACCTTCTGAGTTGGAATTTTATAAATTGGAGTAACTTGGAGAATTAGTAATTGGAATTACCACATGGAGGTTTTTCCAAATTCCACCATTATGACATGTGTTCATAGAGAGCATGATCTTGTAGCCACATTAATTGAAATTTAAAAAAACACATGATTCTTCATAGGAAAAAGAGAAGAATCGAATCCAAATTTTCAAAAGTTGTGAGACACTTATCACTAATGTAATAAGAAGAAAAAAAAATGATCTCATCTTTTAGAAATTTATTCCAAAGAATGACAATTACTCGAGTAAAAGAGGCATCAATAGGATTAACATCCACAAGATTGAGAAATGAAATATTGTTTTTAAAAAGGATAAAAGATTGATCTAGTCAACTAAGACCTCTAATAATGTCTTCAAGAGAAAGAATAGAATTAAAGTCTTCATCCAAAATCCATAGAAGAGAAACAAATAAAGTGTGCAAAAGATATAAATTAGACCATAACTTAAGCTTATTGTAAAAATATGTTGGTGCATTAATGTCAGAAAGAAGAATAAGATCAATAGAAGAAAAATATTTGTCCACCAAGGATAGTGAGTGCTTGGAAGAAATGAAAAATATAGAAGTAAGTTGATGAGGTCACTCCTCCTTTTCCCCCTATCACCCCCACATACTAACATTAGCATCCCTTTGACAAAGTGTAAGAAAGACTTCATATATCATCCATGGAAATTTTAGTCCCCCGAAGGAACAAAATAACCATCTCATGATGTTGAACAAGATTGAAAAAAACTATTTGATAAGAGGTGCTACCCAAATCCTTGCATTCCATGAAAGGATAATCATTAGTGAGAGTCAGTGAAATGCAAGTCCAGAGGATGAACATCATCCAATTCTACTAAAGCTTCACCCAAAAACTTTACTTTATTTTGATAACTTTTCCTCCCAACCTTGCTATTCTTGTCCAAAGTATCTTTTTTGAGATTCTACTACTAAAGACCCAAAGGAAGAGGAATATTTTTCTTGAGATTCTCATTTGCATGAACCATCCTACAACCATTAGGTAAAGTATAAGTAGGGTAACTAAAGGGAACAACTGCAAAATAAGCAATAGATCAATTTGAAGGAATCCACCAAGTCATATTTGGAAGGAACAGACATTTTATGATTAGTAGCCCAATAATAGAATGCACACTAGAAGGAGTCAGGACTTCCTTAGATACATCAACAACAAAAGAAGAAGGACGCAAAGTAGAAATTTCTAAAATTTTGCCTAGCACATTTAAATTCATGTCATAAAACGTTTCTAAAACATCAAATATATTATTAAAATATCCTTTAGATAAACCTTTCTTCTTTCAAGCAACTTTTTTCACTTTATTCAAATCTCTTACAAGAATAAACTTAGTAGACTTCGTACGCATATTAGACACTAGTTTGTTGCCCTTTACCATAGACATATACTTGGAAGACATAGAATATAAGGGACAAACATCAGAGGCCCTCTTAAAACAATTCCATACGAGATTCTCATAAACTTGGGAAAGCTAACACCAATTTAAGGAAGAGCTTCACAATCCAAGTGTTGAAACCAATGCAAGCTGCTTAGTTCGATCTCAATAGACTTTTGCAAGGGGTTATTAAGATCAGTATCCCCATAGATACGAGGATAAGAAGGAACCTTATGGATTTTTTATTTTTTTCAAATTTCATAAAAGTGAGGCATTTATAATAAGAGGCTAGTTTTTATACTAAACATTATACAAAAATAATTGAAATTGAATTCAAATCATTATGTTTCTTTTTTAAAAATAGTAATATGAATTAAGTGAAATATTATGTTTTCATAATTGATATTTAAATTTTTGATATTAATTTATATCACTATTATTCTCATACTAAAAATAGATAATGATGTATGATCTAAAATGTTGATCTTCAAAACTATTCTGCATAATTTAATTCACAAAAATTAATTACAAAATATATTAGGTGGTCGATATTGTATTCTTGAATTCTTACATCTTAGATTTCAAAATGAGACACGTGTGTGCGTGCACACACACACACATGAGATATATGATATCATGTCGTTTATAATTATAGTGAACATCAAATAGAGATTGTAAGTAACATGAAGAGATAGGTATATTCTTAAGATAAGATAAAATAGATTTTATATAAATTAAGAGAAGGGTATATTTTAAGAAATAATCTCAAGAACTTTTTATAAACTCTAAACAATTTTATTATAAAGAGACATAGAATTTGAGATGTTCTTTTTATGGTTATTGGAAAATGAATTTCTAGAGTGGATGATATTATTTTTTTCTAAATGCCATTTTTTTAAGGATAAGTAATTGTTTCATTAGTGATTTAATTGGTTGGATCATTATATCATAATAACTTTTTTATCATAGAAAGGTCAGTCAAAAAATAAAAGATTTAAATTTTGAAATAGACAAGTTGAATTGAACTATCTATTGATAATTATTGATGGAAATTTAAATGATATATAATACCAAGTAATTAATAAATCTTTAAATAAAAATCTAACAATGTACTAAGAAAATAAAATAAGGTACTATAATTACATATTTACAATAAAAAAAAAAACATTTTTTATTTTTTACTTCATATACAAATTTACCCCTTACACATACATTTTACGTATTAAATTAAAAATAATAAAAATAAAACATGTACAATTAGGCACTAAAATAGTTAAAATCAAGGAATTTTCTATATTACGCCTCGCGATGTTTACATCATAGAAACACCAACGATTTCTGGCTCCCCTTATGCTTATTAAATTTTGTGTCCCTACACTAACAGAAAACTTACTCCATATACTAACAAAACAAACAGAAAACTTACTCCATATACTAACAAAACACTCTATACAATGCTATATACTTTTATCTATTCCCTCTTATACACCGATCGAGAGCTAAAATTACAACATCATACAAATGGAAGGCTCTCTTTCTCACCCTCTTATTGAAGATCGATATTCCAATCACAATAGAGAATCCCAAACAATAACTCAATCCAAGTCCGATTGCCCATCCTATCATTTCACCATCTGAGTTCTCTGCTTCACCACTTCTCTCAATACTTGTGCAGTTGCCATAGCCAGAAGAGTTGTTGCAGACGGTTACATTGGTAAATGGAATCCCACTTAGCTTAGGATTGCCCAAGTAGGACGACTCCCCAAACGTTAGAAACTGCCCCCCGTGGGGTAAGATAGATTTAAGAACTGCAAATAACTCAGCAACTGAAGTTCTAATGGAATGTTGCCATTCAGCCTGTTTAGCGAGAGGTCCAAAGACTCTAGCTGATCCATGCGTCCCAATGTTTTTGGGATTCGGCCACTGAGATCATTCCTTGAAAGGTTAAGGGCTATCAAGCCTTGAAGAGATCCCATTTCGGGAGGAATGCTCCCAGATAAGTTGTTGTTTGAAAGATCAATACATTTAAGAATGAAAAGAACTTTCACAAATTCAACATCCCAACCTTCCCAGGAAATTTTAATCTGATTTGTATATGTAGCACCAATTGAAGTGTATTCTTCGAGATAGTCTGGATTACTTTGCGATGCATTGACCATTGCGAGCAAATTTGTAAGGTTTCTTGGAATGGGTCCTGAAAGGTTGTTGCCAGAAAGATCCAGAATTTGAAGATTCGGAAGGCCAATTACCTGGCGTGGGGAAGGGTGCCTTCCAAATCATTATTTCCCAAATCCAATACTTGCAGAGATCAGCCTTCTGAAATGGATGAGGGAATAACTCCTCTCAAATGATTACCATTGAGCTTCAATGTATGAATCTTTGTAATGTTGCCCCACTCTGCTGGCATACCTTCCAGATGATTCTCTGCCAAATCTAGAACACTAAGAGAAGAACAATTCCTGGTTAAATGAGGAGGAATGACACTGCTCAGCGTATTTTTTGAAAGGTCAAGAACCTGCAAATATGGAGTGCAAATAGAATCTGGAATCGCTCCGCTGAGATTATTCCGCGACAAGGATAAGAACCTTGCATTTTCAAGATACGCACCGATGCGACTAGGAATAGAACCATTAAACTGATTCATCGACAGATCCAGCAGATAAGCTCCAGCGAGAGGAAGAGGACGAGCACCTTTTAAGCTATTATTGTGCAAATCTAGATAGCCAAAATACTTGGGTAAGGTTACTCTAGATGGCAATGACCCTGTTAATTGATTACAACTAAGGTTCAAACTATAACGGCTGGGTAAGTTCCATATCCAAGATGGAATATTGTTTGGATACTGTTAGCAGATAGGTCCAGAATTTCCAAGTTATATTGGGTCACAAGGAAGGATGGAATTCTATCTAAATTGCAAGAACCTAGTCCCAAAGAGGAAAGCTTAAACTGCGGAATCCATGTTGAGTCAATGTTTACAGTTAAGTGATTGTAAGAAAGATACAGCCACCCTTAAACAGCACACACTAAGCGTTGACCGCTTAGTATGGCAGGTGTGGGCCCATTCCCTTTGCCACCATCCGTTGCCGTTTGTCCCGTTTCCGTTAGCATTCAAATTCTCAAATTTCTCCCGCCCAGTAAGTATAGTGAATTCAGTACGTGTTTGCTAATAGCCTCTGGGCAATTTTTATTTCCTAGCATTCTTTCAGCTTGTACCAAAATGGGAGCTATGTGGTGAGCTGGCACGGTTGCAAATGCTCTGACAAACGTATGCAAACTGTGGAAGCACGGACAAGCCGTTGAATTTTAAATAATATATTTATTATTGATGGTCTCTTACTTTTTATCTAAAATTAAAATATAATATATATATATATAATTTTTAAAATAAATAAATAAATATGATGTTCTAGAGAACATAATATATCTTGAGATGGTATCATTTTTTGAAATTTTTTAATTATTAAAGAAAATGTTAATTTTTGAAATATAATTTAATATTTTTATTTAAAATTTAAATAAAAACATTAAATGCATTAAAAATTTATGTCACTTTCATGTACTTCAAGTTTAAAAGTTAGACCAAAGGCTAGTGCTATTCATTTCTTTTATCATGATGTGTCACAGTACTTGGATTTCACCTAGTTGAATGTCCTTAATTTTAAATCAAGTTTTAGTTGATGTAACTCTAATTCCTTAAATGATAACAATTAAGGTATTATACATTTTTAACATACTAATTCATAAAACATAACAAATTCCCTTACTCATATAAAGGGCTTGTTGCAATTGAACACTTGATTAAACAAATAATTTTATTGGTCACATCACATGTCAAATTAAAGATAATAAATCCCTAAGGCATGCTAATTTATTTTAATTAGATTTACAGAGCCTAATCATCCTTAATTATGCACTATATTGAACCATTTAATAAACTAATTTAATGAAGCATAAATTCAAGGATGATAGAAACATAATGTGTGCAACTTTGATTTAATTGGGTTTATGATTGAGGGCATATTTATTATGAAAATATTCCTAGTAAGCTCTATAACCAATTATAGATTGTCTCTAAGTTGATAAAAAATGGCTCTATAAACTTATAAATAATAATAGTGACTGTAACGTGTTAATATGTAATGAGTTCTTAAAATATCCATTTAAATATACAAATAATTTAAATATTCCATAAGAAATAGTGAGAAACCACATGTGAGTGAATTGGAGCAACAAATTATGAACCAATTTTGAGGGTTTGGTAAATCATTAGCATAATCACCATGAATTTGATGAAAAATATAATTGAGAAATAAACTAGCAATGGTTAGGAAAAATTCCAAGAAAAGGTGCACAAAAAGGCAAGAAGAATCTTTCTAATTTGAACAACTCCATAGGAAGAAGTACACTTATACAAAAAGAATACATGAATATCATGAGTGGCAAAAAGGAAAGAAAAGAATGTCATTTTTTTTTAATAATCAATCATATCTCAACAAATTTTTTTTTTAATAATGTCCATGAAAATAGTTCTTGAAACAGACTAATGAATCTTTCACCTTTCAAGAAAGGAAATCAACGTTAAGAGAAGCAAGTGAGGCTAGGGAAAATTAACAATAATTCTATTCCATCAATCAAGATCCTCATCTAATAATTTGTGCCTAGAGAATGATATTCATATTTCATTTGGTTTGCTCTTGACTAGAGAATGAAATTCATCTTTCATTTAGTTTGCTGAAATTATAAATTTTATTGGCTCCTATCTTGAAAAAGGAAAATGAAAAATTAAATTGAAAATCAAATAGGAGAATCCTATACACTGAAATTCCTCTCAAGAGGATTCTTTCTAGTAGAATTATCTAATAAAATGGAAAGGGATAATGACCTTAATGGAGGGCCAAGGATGTCAAATGGTGTAGGCCTCTTCTTGAAAAATTATCAATTGTTTTGACTTATTAGATCTTAAAATCCAATAAATTTCAATATATTTAGAATTTATAGTCTTCTTCAAGAATAGTGGTAATGCACAATCTTGGAGTAGATTGACATTTCACTTTAAAAAAATTGAAATCTTAGATGAATTAATTGTGTAGGGAGATTCAAGGATTTATGCACGGGTATGTATAAGGAGAGATTTGTCCAAATGCTAATCAAATGTATAATTTAATATAGCTAGATATAATTAGTTTATAGGAAGTTAGGTTAAACCAATCTTTTGTACATGCATTATAAATAAAAAATTCATTACAGAAAAAATAATAGATAGAATATCTCACAAATTTTTTAATGAAATGATACAGAAAAGAATTAGGCAAGCCTAAGGAATCAAAAATCAACACAACACAAATATTAAAGGAAATGATGAGATTATAAATATCCTAAATAAACTATTTGATTCATAAAGTAGTGCCTTCAAATCAATTAGCATTGAGATTGTTAAAAGTTGATTTCTTATTCTTCTTTGGATAATAAAGATGAAAATTTCTCTTTCTTCATATATATTGAAGAATGAAATTGTCCTCCTCTTTCTTTATTGGTAGAGAACAAGAGTTATCATAAGAGCCAAGGACTAAGGGGTATCCAAATTCACCCAAGGCACGATCTCGACCTCATCCTATTTCAAGATGTTGGAGCCATGCACTTAGCAAGACTTGATCCTTGATGGGTTCATTAAGAACCATTCGACTTCACCAACAATTCAAGGGCCCATTGACTATAGTTAATAATTTCAATCCTTTTCTTCATAAGAAACATCTATTTAATATAATCGAGTCAAAGTTGCACAGATAACATCCATTTTCTTCTTAAATTGATCAAATTGCTTCACTAATATATTGAAGATTTAAAAGTATAAGTAGTAGTGGCATGAGAAGCATGGGTGGAATATTTTTGTTTACTCGAGATGCATTTAAATTGTTGCTTTTGGAAGCCTTGTAATTTAATTAATTTGTGTTTTTGTTATCATCTCATTCTCCAAGATTTTTAATGGAGGATTTGTAAGAAAATTAAATTGAGGTTGTGGAAACCCCACAAGGAAAGGTTCAATTTAGTTTCAGAGCAAAATTCGAACTATAATGTTGCTTGATTGTTACAAAATAGTAATTTAGGTTACATATAATTGGGTTGAATGGTAAGAAACAGTCCTTATGATAAGAAAAAGAACTTGCATTGTTATTACAAATGAACAAAATTGTCTTTTAGACCTATTAGGTAGGTCATGATGGCAAAACATGGGAGAGTGTTTGTTTTGCTCAAGAAGAAATGGAGCAAGTGGGTATCCATGGTATCATTTAGAAATATGGATAATACAATGTTGTTTCGAGGGTATCTTTCAAAATTGCAAAGTATTGTAAAGCTATTAATAAGCTCAAAAACTATCTGCCCATGGCTTGTCCAATGCAATCTTTTATAGAACTTGGTGGATATAAATGAAATCTTTTGTTAGTATCCCATTCACGACATTCCATGAGAAGATATTTCTATTTCTCTGAGGCATTTTGTCAAACAGATCAGGTGCCTTTCCTATGCTTATAGATTTTGCATATCCTGCAATCATGGCCTTTTGTCAATCAGTTCATGTCCCTCATCTTTGCTTAAACATTTTGCACGGATATTTAAAAGGGCAGTCAAGATAGTTGCAACTAAAGGATCTGAATAAATTCTTGTGATGGATGTCCATCCCCTATTCCAAAGCTCCCATTTTTGCAGAGGCTGAGAGGAAGCTGGCAAAGGTTGCGATGTCTGGCTTTACACCTGCCCATCTCATTTGGTTGAAATCATCTTAATCCTTTTCAAGAAATAGATCTTCTCCATACCCTGCAATCACAGCATTCCGTGAGATCATATTTCTTCAAGGCATTCTGTAAAACCGTTCACGTACCTTGTCTGTGCTTCCACATTTTGATTGAATCTCTACCATAGCATTTCCAACTATGATATTTGATAATTATTGGGCTGTGTTGTGCTGGGCTGTAAAAATCCTTGACCATTTCATGACAGCAGTGATATAAATGGGAATCATTGGGCGGGAATAAAGTTTGAATTCAAACATTAACGGTGCTAAACAAGACTCGATGGAATGGATTTGGGAGAAGCTATGGGCCCACACCAGCCACCTCCTCTCCACGTGTAGCAATTGAATCTGTGCCAGGAAGTTTTCTTTAAGGGAGAGGGCATGCAATTGCAGGGGAAGTGAAATCGAGGAGAAGATTTCTTTCAGGGAGGAGGCATGCAATTGCAGGGGAAGTGAAGCAACATAATATTGTTATGTTTGCAAATGCAACTCTGCCACATGAAAGCATAGCTTCCATTGTTTTGGAAACTAAAATTCTTATTATCTTTACTATGAAAGAAAAGAGATGATCAGAAATCATGGGAGAAGAATGATGAATATATCGCTAACTGTGGTTAAGTGTTGTTGTGTGAAGAGTGTCGTGTATGCAAAGAGCCACATCAACACAGTAACATTTTTGTCATTTTCAATGGGTGGAAAAGTCATGTGAACGTAAGGCACAACAAATTCGAGGGTCGTGGAGTGATATTTCCAATTTGAATGTGATGGGTATCGTGTAAAACAAGAATATGGTGTGTCAATATGGAAAATTAACTATGTAAATTGTGACTATATGTTTTTTATTCTAATTATTTCCAACATTGACCGATAAGTTTTTATTAAACTTAAATCTCGTGCATTTTATTTCCACAAATATTTGTATCAACCAAGAAAAGATTTCACATAAAATTGAGATCGCTGGAAAACATAGACCAGATCATACGACTCACACAAAAATAGAACATACTACAAAAATATAAGAATAATAAAGAAATCAGGGGCACAAACTAAATTTTCGGAGTTGAGATATTTTCAAGCAAAGCATTTTTTCTAAAATCTATGTTGAATATCAAGCAACATTTTTAATTGTGGTTTATTCATGTGATCTTTGAACACTAAGATATATTTGGTAACAAGTTAAATTATATAAAATTTAATTATATATCTGAATAATTTTGTATAAAGTTTAACTGTTTATCATTATAAAAATTATATAGGTAATAGAGTTTTGATAAAAAATAATTTTATTTTATGATTAAAAAATTAAATATTATTAGATAGTAATCAAATTCAAGTTTCTAATATATTTTTAAAAACAAGTTTGTGAATTTCATATATTAAAAAAAAAATCGCACATAGAGTAGAAACATCATTTTTATCGAAACTCATCCAAGAATTGGCAACAAAATTATAAATTGCTTTTTTTTTAATTTTTTCTTTAATTTTCCTAAAGTTTATATTTATCCATATTGAAATAGAAAAGATTGTATTAGGCCTAATTTGATTAGGTTATCTTTTATGTGTTGATTAGTATATGTCCTACATAATTTTACATCGAATTTCAATGATTTTATCCTAATTTGATTCAATCTCCATGCATCTCAAAGGTATGAACATAATCAATAATCTCCACCATTAGTTAGCATGATTTTTTCATAGTCCATGAAGAATTGATATTATTACTTTTCATTTTAACAATGCATATTTATGAATCGACGGTTTGATTTTAAGTGAGTGTGATCCAAAATTTTCATTGAAAATAAAAACCACAATTAAAAACAAAAGTAATCATATCAAATCTCCACCATTCATCACTCTAGATTAGACCCACAAATGCATAATTCACGTAGGTCACTTGCGTGCATGCATATTTGAACCTAACAGTTCAAAATTGGATTGATAATTTCATCCCTTTTTTACCATTATTATTAAATTAAAGTCTAATTTATTCCACATTACAACCTAGGTTAGTGTTTGTAAGGACTAATTTCACTTCATTTAAATTATCATGAGATAATCAAAATAATATTTACATGAAAACATAATATAAAGATCATGTAACATCCTAGTAAGGGCATCATTAGCTTGCAACATCATTCTAGGTGTCCTACATACTTGCTTAATGTCTTTAATCCTCGTGCATCACCATTGTAGATAATTATTTTTATTTATTTGTTTAATCTAGATTTATAGAAATAACGTTTTTTCTTATAATAAAACTAGCTAATGATCTTAATATCCATAAAACGTTTTAAAAAAAATACAATTGATTTTTTTTCTCTCTTAAATGTTAAACATAATCTAACTTCTCATACATATTGCACAACTCATCATATCCAACCATATTTCATATACTTAATATAAAATATAAACTCAAGTTATTGAAAAATTATTGTTTGTATAAAAATGTGTTTACCAAATTTATTCAAGTGGTTTGTCAATCAAACTCTCAGATCAAATTTATGACCTCTAGAACTTGGGTCTCTTGAAATGGGAAATATAAAAATGTATTGGAATATAAATGAGTTGTAAAAGGGAGTTACATGTGTTGGTGTGTCTTTTAACACATCATAGGGAATCTTGAATAAAAAATAATTTGGACACCACTTTTAGCTAGTTTTAGCTCATGGCTTTGTAATACCATTTGATAGTTTCTTGTATTTTATATCCTATAAACTAGCTACTTGAGATGGAGGTTATGTGTAAGAGTCTTATAGATATTCAATTACCATTGGATGTCTAGTTAGTGATACTTCTATGAGAAACTTGTTATGCAACTATATAGTATTACTTTGTTTATTTTTAAATAATAAATTGGGTATCTTTAAAGTGTGCTATTTTTCTTTTGGAAGGATTTTCCCCATGTAAATCATTGATTTTGGTATAGATGTCATTTGTTATATCCTATAAATTAGGTGCATCAGATGGAGGTTATGTGTAAGAGTCTTATAGGTATTGAATTACCTTTGGATGTCTAGTTAGTGATACTTCTAAAACCCAATAAAAAATTAACCAAACAGTTGCTTAACACATTTTACCCTACACTATTCTAGCACATAAATTCATCAAATCATGAATGTTGATAACAATAATTTCAATATCATTGAGAAGAATCAAACAGTAAAATAATAGTATAAGATTGTAGCATCGTAAATTGTACACTCTTAATTGGGTGGTACAATTCCATGCTTAGGTTAGCACCCACCTTAGTGTGTTGCATTTTTCATTTTAAATCCCCTTTAAGCATTTAATTAATGAATTTAATTAAATCTAAAATCCTCTTTTATCACTTCACATATCATAAAAATGGGCCCTTAACTATAAGTGTGCTCCTTTTTATTTTTTATTTTTTTAATTAATTCATTCATCAAAGCCCTAACTATGTTCTATTTTGACCTTCAAGGCCTAATTTCACATATCTAAACATCTTGAATCGTCGCATCGAGTTGGGGATCACCTTATAATCACGATACCTTGCATCCCTAAAAATTTGGGAAAAAGTTGGTCAGACCGATGTGGTTCACATCGGTCCCTACTTTTTCTCCTCGAATTTTAGGATCATGTTTTGGAAATATTATAATGTTTATAACCGAATTGGTGTGAAATTATACGACTTTTAGGTCGACCTATTATCAAAAGTAAAGTTAGGGTTTCATACATATAACCTTTCCTTTCCTCATTTGAAGGATCCGACAACTCTAGCAATTGAAGGAGCCTCTTATGAAGTGAAACTATAAGTTTATATGAAGTATTCAATTAGAAAATTAAGCTTCTTATAAATTCTACATCAACCATTTTCATCATCAATTGAAGCTTTAAAGATATTGAAGAATAATAGGAGATATCTGACAGTTGATTGGCTTGTACCTCTCCCTTAGGGTTTGGTATGATTTCATGTTATTTTTATATGTTTGTATGAGTTTCACAATACTTATTTTCAGACCTATATTGTTGCTTTAGATCAAGTTTTGTATTTGTAATTTGAAGCATTCTCATTTACATCATGTTCATTTAGGGTTGTATGCTCATATCATAGGATAGAACTCTTATTCTTATATTTTAGTACATTTAAGATCTTATACACACATAAGGTTCTTGCACACACATTTTCAATACATTATTGACTATTGTGGAGGTAAAAATCACCAAAACAAGGGGTTTGACTAAGGTAAAATACTATATAGCCACCCAAACACCATTTTTCAAGTTGCGAGTGCAGGTAAAGGAATCTAATGGATGCACGATCTTTTGGAAAGATAGAACTCACAAGTGCAGTCTCAGATCCAAAAACAGGCCCCAAAACACTAGGACCATGGTGCCCAGCACCCTAGCCCGCAATATATTTCTGTAGTTTTTAGCAGTTCAACTTGCAAGGATCTTAATCTATAGTTTTTAGGATTCCAGCTCAGTGCAGTATTAGAGACCAAGGCACCTAGCACCCTGGTCCTGCTCAGTCACGCTCAAATTTTGGTCACAGGTGCACATATAAGTTTAATTTCTTGTTCTATACTTTGTATCTCAGTGTTAGATCTAGATTTTTATGTATTTCAATTTACATCTGCACTTTTAGTCATCTCCCTAGCTTAATTTATCATATAATTACATTTTACATATCTCCTCTTCATAGAAGAAAACAAATATAGACCCTAAAGATATTCCTTGAGTCGCTCTTGCAAGAAGTAGTCAAAGTGAATCATCTCCTTAGGCTATTTTGTATTCCAATGTGTGCATGAGAGTGGGATTAGGTCTTACTCCCAAAGAGGAAAGCTTAAACTATGGAATTCATGTTGAATAAATATTTACAATTAAGTGTTTGGTAGAAGGATATGACTCTTTAAGTCTAGTGAGATTATCAAATATAGAAAGGGAAATGAAGCCACTTAAACTATAGGAGTTGATCCAAAGGCTTCTTAAGTTAACAAGATTTGAAATTGTAGATGTAATCATACCATTTGGTTAATTGGCTATCAATAATCCCCTATTTATCCTGATATCAAGCATATACAGGAGCTATCTTAAACCATAGGCATCAATATGTCTCAAGGCAACTGCATCTAACTCAGGAACTAAATGTTGCATCGAGGGAAACTGCTCACGACACTTGAGAACATCAAATCTCTCTTATTTATGCAAACAATGTTGTCTAAGTCAATCATCATTTATCAATTCATCTATCCTATCTATCAAGGAATCTATTCATCAAGCTCTTCATCAGAGACTAAACCGGTCTCTTTGAGCTTCTATCCAATCTAAAACCATGAATCATGGTTATCAATCTATCAATCACATCATCTATCTATCTCGACACATAAAAAATCATTGATTCATCAAACAAAATTGACTTAAGACATAATCGTGCAAGGTAAAAATGTAAAAGCGCTAAACCAAACCACAAAAACATGAAAAATTTATGTATTTGCACTAAAACAAACAAAAGCGCTACAACATGTAATGAATGCATGGCAACTTTGAGTTAAAGTGTAAAACTAAGCAAATGCGCCATATAATCTAACAAATGAATGAAAAGATCGAGTGTATGCACAAGACTAAATGAATGTGTTGTCGAATCCGACAAAGATGAGAAAACACATAATGCATGTGCAAGAATGACAAATATGTGAAAAAATTTAACAAAAGCATAAATACTTTGCACAAAAGTGCCAGAAAAGTGAAAGCACAAAAAAAACAAGTAAAAGGACTAAAAAATCAAACAAATGCGCTAAATCAAGATCGAAAAAAATAAAAAAGTTTAAAAACCTAACTAACACATTGGAAAAATCAGAAAATCGTACAAATTGAAATGCAAGAATAAGTTTAGGGTACCTACCGGGGCTCCATACATAGTCGGTCTCTGGTATCTCTGCACTCACTCGAAGTGGTGAATCGTGTATGGTACCACCATGGTGATAGCTTAACACTCCAAGTTAGCTCTCCTACTTTCACTCTCCAAAATGACAAAATGCAAATAAGGTGGAAATGGGCCCAATGTGATTTAAATAATTACCTTTTTGATTTATTAAAGGAGTAATTAATTTTTAAAATTTGAGGGGAAATTTTATTTTTCAAAATTAAATTTTAATTTCTAGGGGCTTTTAAATCAAACTTTTTCATCATTTTATTGTGGAATTCATTGGTAAATCAAAAAATTCAAAATTTCATGATCAATCTCCCAAGGGGGCACACACTAGTGGCATTTTATCACCGATAGGGGCAAAAATATCGAGACTTGATTTTCTTTGAAACAATGTTGTTTCAACAATATTTCAAAGAGGGGCAAAATGTATACACTCAAAATTTTATATGAATAATTAAATAAATATTTATTATTTATCTAATTATAATTCCTCTATTAAAGAATTAAATTAAAAAAAATTAATTAATTTAATTCATTTAGTCTTTCTTCTAATTCAATCTTATTAAATATTTAATATTTAATCATGCATTATGCATTCTTCTAAGGTCTCCATTAATTAAATAATTTTATAATTATTTAATCTTCTTTTTTTATCTCAACTCATCTCCACATCACTCAATGTTGCCAACTCACAATTTTGTTGCTAAAATTTTTATTAATTTTCAATTATTAAATAGCCATATTTATCTTCAATTTCCATCTCCTAAATAAAATAATGTGTATGTACACACATTTTCAACTCCCCTATATTCTCTCCAACATCCCTACATTCTTGGAGTAAGTTGAGTCCACTTGTCTCAACATCCCTAAATCTCCTCTAACCATCCTATATTCTCTCAAGTCTTCAACCCCAGTCAAGGTGAGCCTTCTAACACTTAGCCTCTCCTTCCACCTTTTTCTCTCACATTCCAAACAATCTCTTCATAGCCATCAATCTTGCAAGATTGCTCATAAATATCTATAAAAAGGGCATTCCCTAAGAATTCTAAGTCTAGTAGTCATCTAATAGTTATCTTGCATCCATGAGTTTTAGCAATCAAGCATTCTAAGAAAATTAGAAGTGTGCCTTTGGCTTAATCATTTTCATATAGTTTTTCATAATCATTGCAACTTGCATATCAAAAATCTAGTTATCGGTCTATTCATCAAATTTTTATCCTGGAAGCAACTATAGTGTAGTTTGAGAGCGAATATCTACAACCAAGTTCAAATGGTGATAGGACACAATGGGACAGTAAGTGAAGGTATAATGTTCTAAGTTTTAAATCCTTTATAATTTGTTTCATTGGTAACTTTTGGAGTATTCTGTAGGATTCTCTTGTTATTTGTGAAAACTAATCAATCTTGCAAGTTCAATTTTGAAGTATATTTCTAGGTTACACACCTTTAGTGAAGTTTTCCTCTAATTTGGTCCTAACTACAAAGGAGCAAAAAAATCTTATAAGCTCAATGGAGGGATAGAAAAAGGCAATAACAAGACAATCCTAGTAATACCAAGAGAAGGGAGACATCGTCAAAAGGGACATGCTCCTAATAAGTGAAAACAACCAAAGAAAGAGACCATAGTGAAATATTAACAATAGGAGTAGCAAGAGGAGTCTCCAATGAAGGATAAACAAGAAAATCAAAAGAAAAAACAACAAGATTTATAACCTAGCCTGCTAACTCCCACAAGGTTAAAGTTCGATTTGGAAAAAGAGACATCATGCTTTCATCAATAATATTAGTTTACAAAATACTTCTATGTAGGACGAGAAACCCAAATCTCATAAAAGAGCCACAATTGTGTAGTTAATGAGAATTAATGAACTTCAAGAAAAGATAAGAGATTTAGCATCTACCATAGTTGATAAATATGATGGAGAGCTCTTGCACAGAGACTATTAGTTGACATAAATCAATCTAACCTACAAAAAATATACTTTTCTATCCCAAGGTTTTAATTTATAAGAAAAAATAGTGCAAGATACCATGAATGGTATTGTGAAGAATGTGATAAAATATGACCCCATATCACATCTTAAAAATGCCCATTCAGGCTCAAACATAACTCACACATATGTGGAAAAAATACTAATTTCCCCACCTACACATATACACATACACATACACATGTGGAAACTCTTAGAATAGTATGCATTTATCTTTTTGTAAGGAATATGCCATAACTTGTCATAATTGTCATACAGGACAGAAGGTGCTCCTACACATTTTCATAACCATTACTACATGTTATCACAGTAATATATCATGTAGCTACCATAGCTATACCCTTCATCTGGAATGAGACAAATCTCGTGCCCCACTCTAATTCTATTTTAGCTTACATGCATTTCCTATGTCACTAAGAGAGGATAACTAAATATTTATCTCTCTTCTTTGTGTAGGGCATCTAATTACCCTCTCCATGATTGTTGGAGGCACAAAATTATTTCTCATAAAGTAATGAAATGAAATACATTATTCTTAGGATTGTAAGGTGAATCTCACCTAGCCCTAGAAACAATAACTATATTGAAGTGAACACCCCTCTTCATCAAGGAAATCACTAAGATTCCCTACAACAAGTGAGAGGGGATGTACATAACTGAGATAAGGACAATTTTTTTTTTTTTTTTTTAATGAATTCCTGAAGAAAAAGGCTAGTAAGGAGGGAGTATATTCCCTTGTACAAAGTTCATGCAAGGTATATGGCGTATCTATCTTAGCTATTAAGGATGTAAACATTTACATAGTTTTCAAGATCATATGTATGATCATCATTTTCAACTAGTATGACCATGTAAATGGTTTGGGTTTCAAAATGAACTATATCCACCTGTGGATGTGCAATAAGAGCTCAAATTAAATTTTTTTCCAATAATAATATGATTTCCAAACATATACAAATAAATAGGGTAGGAAGAATATATATTCATTCTCAATTATTTGGAATTAAAAATAATCCCATCTAAACCTATATAATCATTGTGCAAGTGTAATATTAAAGTCCTTAAATTATATTTTCACTATCACCTAAATTTAATTAGATCCCTCTTTACTCAACAATAGTATGATATCAAATTGATGTAGATATTTACCTACTATTTGTCAAAATTTCAATAAGAAAACTAAGAGAATAGATCATTCACCATATAATGTGAATTTTTTTTTTTTAAATACCACATAATTTTCATATTTTAAAAGAAATGTTCTAAAACTGTAAGTAGAAAAAGCTTATAAGTGCACACCTTCAACCTAAAAACAATTCACACTCTAAACAACACCATCCAGAAAAACGAAGCATCTGTACCTCCATTCTATGTGAAAACGCAACAAAGCAATCACAGAAATAAATCCCACCCCATAACATAATCCCACTGCCACTTCCCACCATCAATCCATTATTTCTGCATCTGCAACTACTGTATTATTTGACTCTACCTGGTTACCTCTTTCATCAAAACCAGAGTTTTGTGTTCTATTCTCGAGGGGAGGCCCTGTAAGTCAGGGGTTCCTTAGAAATGAAGAGGCGTCAAAGATTGAAAAAATTACTTTAATTATTATACTTTTTCGTAGTGAATTTTTCAAGATTATTATAGAATTTATACCTCAAAAATATATATGATATCTTAATGGGTAGGGTAATTAATTGAAGTTTTTAATTAATCATAACATATGTGATCAAGACAATAACTAAGTAGAAAGCTAGTGAAATAAACTAGTTAAACAAATATAATTTTGTTATTATTTTTTCTTTCTATTAGTCATTTTGTACACCACTTCACTTCTATCTCTATGAAGCATTTTGTACATCCACTCTCATAATTCACTTCTATCTTATGGATCATTAGAAGCATAAAGTAAGCAAAAATCAATAGGTTATCCACTGATAAAAGAAAGGACCCACACACAACTATGTGAAGGGTCATCCCCACTATCAATAACAAACTTATATGTCCATGAAGCCATCACAATATTTATCCTCGTACCTTCATTATACGACATGTAAAATAAAGTAACCTCTCTCCATATGTGGGATACAAAAGACGCAATATAGAGGCTATTAAGTTTAACTTCCACAAAAAACACATTATCAAGTTTCCACTTAGCAATAGCATCATTCACTCCATATTTGCAATGAGGGATAGAAATCTATCTTACATCCCACGAGTCTAATGAGGGATAGAAATCTGTCTTACTACTTGCTACTACAAAAACCCCTAAAGGTACCATAGAATGGCCAATATAGAAATATTTGCAGTCCCATCTGCTAAAAACTACAAAAAGTGGATTATGGAACAAACAAAATATATGTAGTTCTTGGCCAATATAGCTATAAATAGTTTTTTCTATAACCATTAAATCTTTGTTAAATTAGTAAAATTTAAACTACTAAAATAAAGACATAATCTATATAAAAGTAAAACAAAATTTTGACAACATTGAAAATAGAAAATATTTTTAAAATATATTTTATTTTATGGTGATTAAAAATTTATCTATTGTGCTCATGAGATTTTTTTTTTAAAATAGTAAAAGTAAATTATGGAAAATAAAAAAATGATGCAATCTATTTAATGATTTAGCAAGGTTATATTTTTAGAGGAATGATTTTTTTTTTTATCCAAGGAAATTATATAGCTAAATGTGTTTTATTCATAGTAGTACTAATGTTCTATGGGTAAGGAAATTTTGAATGTTGGCTCTTACAAATATCAACTAAAATTGAAAATAAAATGAGAAAAAGTGAAAGAAATGACAAGAAAAATTAGCTTCAAGGATTGAAGCCAAGGAGGCTGCTTAGTGTAGGAGCTCATGTAGGAGCTGAAAACTCTAGGATCACCTACAAAAAAAATGATGCCTTCCACAAGAGAGCATGCTACATAATGAGATTTCCTCAATATTGAGATATGAGATATGGGATAGATTACAAATATACATTAGCCTTGCTTATATAGGCAAGGTGAGATGTAGGATGAGAAATTACATTATGACAATGATTAAATCCTCAATGTTAATATTAAATGTCTAGGTAACTAAAAATAAATGTGGTGAGCATGGCCCCATTATAACTAACTTCTACAATGACATCTAGGAACTAAGTTAACTTAACATGTGAATATGTCTCCTTACTAGGAATTTACAAGGTATGTGATCTTAATTAGGGACTAGACGTTATTCACTCATGTGAGAATTTGTCAAAAGTAGCCAAGATCTAGAGCCCAATGAATATCACAAACAAGAGAGACAAAATATTGATAAGAACAAATTGTATTCTCATCAAGATGCAAAACATGATCAACTAGATCATTGGATTGCATACAATGTGAATGAGCCTACTTATAAAGGAAAGGAATGAGAGCACACAACCATGACATATGGCTCAATGAAATACAAAGGTAAGTAGGGGTAGGTAGGAGAAATAACAGAATATTCTGAACACTAAAGGTTGATCATCCACCGAAGGTAAAATGTGATAACAAGATAACACCACAAAAGGTGGACTTTGTCCTACAACCATCTTCCCTAGATGCACACTTGCCTAAGTGTCTCATATGCAAACTGCAATGAATGCATTATCCTAAGTGTGAGATTTTTCCAAGATCAAGGGCACAATGAAAAGCACACAAAAGAGAGACAATAGTTTGACAAGAACAAACTGTATTCTCATCAATATGCAAATGATCAATAGGATTAACCAATACAATGAATATAAGCCTACATTATTATAATTAATGCGGACAGTCACATCGGCTTACAATCAATAAAAAAAAGAAATGTAAAAGTTAATTCACGTGAAATGAATACCATAATGCTAAATGCATACAATACGTGCATCATCTCTTTCCGCTATGACTTTGAATTTTCTTCGTCTTACCCGATAAGTGCGAGGAAAGAAGAAAGCAAAAAATAAAGAACGGAGGATTCCACTGGGACCCACGTCTCGTTCAGTCCTCTCTCCCCCCCTGAATTTCTGGACTGAACCCATGCAATACGGCAATGAGAAAAGGATTGTTACCCATTAGAAATCTAATTTACAACTTTCTAGGTACCGACTTGCAGTCAAGTTACGATTTGACTTGACTAGAAAACGTCCTCAACACTCGCTAAACAGTCCGCTACTTTGTAAGGATTCATCAATGAATGCTTAAATCAATTACCTTTCATATTCCTGACAACTATGGGAATTCACCATGGTATCATTGAATTTAATTTTATTTGAATTTTAAATAATTTGGAATTAATTTGTGTATAATCTATGTCTTGACGTCTATCGTTTTAACTGATGGAGATAATCTAATTTAGAATTATAGTTGTTATTTTGAACCTGTTAACAAATTGCCCCAAACTTATCTTACTTCCTTTCAACTAGTTGTTAGTTGTTGAGATAATTTGCACATTATGGTGTTGCAAAATTTCATAACAAGTATTTCATCCTTATTCAAACCATTAAATTCACTTTAGGGGTTTGACTAAGAAGAATAATCTCTCCACGATAAACTTTCACTATTCTCTATAGACACCACAATTTTAGATATCAAAGGTGAAGAGAATGTTATAGGTCATAGGGGTGTATGTTGTTTACATAGATTTAGGTAAAAACCTTACTCGTGGGAATCAATTTTGCTAGTACTAATTAAATTGGAACGCAAAAGATATCATCTTGTAGTTTATTAGAGTACTATTGTTGCACATTTTTTACACTCCAATTCAAAAGTTTTTTTTAATAATGGGTAGATGGATAAAATATTTATGTTGTAACATTCTTATAATGGCTATTGTATATTCAACATTAGGAGGTAGATGACTTGGTATTTTAGTAATATTTTTGAAACAATGGGATTTCAGACCTCTAAGCTAAAACGATCTCAAGGTCCTTTTGTAACATTGTAACATAAATAGGCCTTATTATTATCCTAAACAAGAGAGCTAGGTGTTGAGATTATGTTCTTTAATTGAAAAAGAATGAGATAGTGATGTGTGTGTATGTAATCTAGACTAAAAATGACAAAATGATTAAATTTAATTGTATACAGTAGATAGAGGATGAAAAGCATGAACAATAAGATAGATATGAGATGAGAATACATAGAGGAACTATGATCGTAAATTTGAAGCTAACTATACAGGATATAAGCTCTGGGTGCCCTAGTCTAAAAGTGATGAAGGTTGTGGAAGATGACTAAAAATGCGATTAGGAGGCTCCACACATCTATCTCTCAAAAAATTGGGTCATTATAGAGAAAAAAGGGTGTTAGGAACCCTAGTATTCCATCTATTCAACATCCATCATAGTCTATCACTATTTACTGTGCTCTTCTATAGCTCTCTCACTATTAGATTTGAACCTACACACACATAAAAGGGGAAAATGGTTGTGTTGTATAAGGGCTTGCCTAATTCAAACCCTATGTTTGTGTTCCCACCTCCACAACAACTATGATGAGTGATAGAGTGCATGCCCTTGCAAAGATAGAGGCTAAATCAATGGTGAAATATTGAAATGGCATGATTCCCTTTAGTAATGTGATTCTCTTTTGGAAGTCCTGCAAATAATAGTGCAATAAAAGAATGAAAATAAATGACAAATATGAATCCATACTTGAATATAGAATTCTTGCAGTCTACTTCTTTATATATTTATAGCTCTATATTTGATTATATTGTAATGTGATTACTAGATAGTCTTATCTACCTTAGGGCCTTATGAATGATCGAAGATGTCCTTTATGTAGAGATTACAAGGTTATTTTAAATATAGATTAGAAAATAATGATCAAATGCAAATAATTCTTAGACCAAATCACTAATAATGAAGGTGGACACTTGCAATAATAAAATTTGAGCTTCTTTTAGAGGGACTAGAGAATTAAGGAATAGGTCCACTTAAAAAGGAACCTTCAAAAGGGGAAACTTAAAATGTCAGGATCCTAAACATAGGACCTAGTCTTCAATTTTATATTTGATGATGATTAAGTTATAGGCTCATCAGTAAAATTATAGGGTAGGATAGAGCACAAATGGTCTTAAAATGATCTAATAGAAACCTCACTAAAGTAGGTACTAGATAAACTTTAAAATTTTTAACGTAAACAATTTATGACGTAATATTTAGCCCCTACTTTAGTGAAAGTATGATCTTATGCTCATACTCATAGTAAAGAAATATAGCAGTTGAGAGCAAGGCACTCTAGGGATAGGATAACACTAAGTTGAGGGATTTGCAAGCTCTAGAGCCTAGGATCTTTTCAACCTACACAAGAATACTAAAAGAAGGATACACTTACTAAGGACACAAAAGGAACACAAAGCACAAAAAAGGATAGTAGTAATAAGACAAACAAAGGTTCCAATTCAACTAGGTGAAGAGACCTCAATTAAAAATTTGTGCCAAATATTAAGTATCATTCCCAAAATGCTATTGTAAAGACACGTGGACTTTTAGAAAGAGACTAAAGCATACACCACTAAGACGATATTCCATGGTTTACAAATCAACAAGTGTGCTGTGTTGGGGGTCCACAGACATTCCAAGCTACATGAATTTACCTAGCTAATAAGTCGTGTTATGTTTGGTCATTCATATATGGACAAGTGCAAGAAGACGAGCACAATTTTGGGGAAGTTTGTGCATTGGGAAAGATACCACTAGAAATGGGTACCTATTATGCATCAGAGCCTGAGACTAAAATTCAATAATGATTGCCCATTTTTTAAATAGTAGGTAACCATTATTTAAAAAACAAGTAATGTTATCTTAAATATATATATTTTTTAAAAAGTTACCCATTATTTTAAAGTATATTTTATTAATTTCTACAAACTCATTTTCACACCTTAAATAATGAGTGCCCATTACATTTAAATAATGGGTACCCGTTATTTAAAGTTTGAAATTCCAACCTGCCCTTTGCATTAGGTTTCAGCTCAGCAACTAGGCTTGGTTAGCCCGACCCTTAGCCTTGGACCTACAAGTACAAGGATATGTCAACAACAATGGAAAATACCGACTTTCAACATATATCTATAGCCTTCTTTGACATAACTGTTTGACGAAATTAAAACACATTATAGATTATGGTGTGTAGATTTCAAATATGTAAATTTTTTTGGATTTTTGGAATTTTTTATTTTATTTTTCAATTATTATTTTTATGAAAATCATATTTTTAATTTATTTAATAAATTTTGTATTATTTACATTTGAGGGTCCAAGAGTTAGCATTTTGTGTCAATGTAGGCCTAGGTTGAGTTCATTCTTCTTAGGTTTGCATTTTTGTGTAAATAGTGGGTTTGAGTAGGTGGTTGAACTTCTTGATGGTCAAGAGTGTCAAAACTTGGTATAGGAAATAGGGAGAGTTAAATAGGTCTTAGACATGTTTGAAAAGCTGTATGTGATGACTTGGAATAGGTCTTATAGGTTGGAAAGACCAAAAGTGCAAAAATCACAAAGTTGCAAAAAGTTGTCATGACAACTTTTGAAAGTTGTCATGACAACTTTTGTCTTGAATTGGTTAGCGGTGTAGTTAGGGTTTGTTCAATGCCCTAGGAGGACTCCACACATGGGAAAGCTTTAAATACCCTCTCTTGCATGTTTACCAAGTTTAGAGAAGTGTGTGATGTAAGCTCAACAACTGAAACTACTCATTTTCAGTCTTGTTGACAACATTTTGGTTTGATTTCACTCATTTTGCAATTGAATATGGATTGAATCCATTGATTCAGGAATGGATTGAGTTACTCTTATGTGTCATTGTGTTTTTGGTTCAATTTAGAGTTTTGTAAATACTGTTCATTGGTGTTTTCTTGCTTAAGTTTGCAAGCAGCTAGTTTTGGCTTGCATATAGCAGTTTTCTTGTAAATATGGTCCCCATGAGTTCCAAACGTGCTAAAATCATGGATAGTTGGGACATGACAGGAAACCACCTATACATTATACATATGCAAGTTCAAGTTCTGGAGAAGAGTTTAAGTATGACTGCCACCTTGTTCTAGGCGAGTCCATGAGCAACCAGGCTAGAGGAAATAAGGTGAAAATGAAGTGCTAAGTGTAGGGGTGTGTGCCAAATCACCATTTCAGAGTTTGGAGGGGTCCATAAAGTTGGGATAGATTTTTTCACGCAAGGAGGAGATTTGACAAAGCTATTTGATGCCAAAACCCCAACTTGTTCATTCACTGCTCGTTAAAGGCCTAGTAAACCCTTCAAAACCCTCATTTTGGGGTTAGTACATTGTACGTTTAAACCAGGGGCCAAAACCAAAAAAATCCTTTAGTGTTAGGTGTATCTTTGAAGAAAATCCAAACTTATTTTGGGGTCTTTTGCATCTTTTTCCTTCAAGCCCTAGAAAACCGGATTTGGAGGCCAAAGTGGGGCTCATTCCTTGTAGCCCTTTTCTAGGCAAGATTTTGAAATCGGTAAGAAACCTAACGATTGCAAACCACTAATGGTCCCTAAATGCATTCAAAAAATGTTAGAAGATACTTGGACACCTCTGCATCATCCCACAATAGTAGGAGGTCAGTTTGACAAGTTGAAGCCAAGAGGCCAGAATTGAGCATCTGAGAAGCACCGTGAATTGATAGGATTCCTAACCAAAACACTTGAAGAAAACACCTTAGAATGGTCAAGAATCAATCCCTAGAAGAGATTGAGAAGGAATTGGAGGTATAGAGTGCAATAAGGCCTAGTGAGTTGGTGGAATTGAGAAACACCAACTAGGTGAAGTGTTTAGCAAGCTTGGTAAACCCCATCAAATTAGTATCAGAGCCTATAAGATTTGGGTGAAAAGAGTTGATGTCATCAGTGGAATATGTAAGAGACAAAATCATGGTGACCAATGCAGAGTTGGCAAGGAAAGTGGATGATCAGGAGGAAGAGAATAGACTACTGAAAGAGAAATTGATTGAATTGGAGAGTAAGCTTGGTGCAATTGAAACTAAGGCTGATGAAGTGTTGGTAAAGGTTGAAGGAGCGGAAGGGAAGGGTAAAGAAGTGTTAGAGATAGACAAAGTGCCTGAACCAGATCCTCTCCTAGAGAAAGAACCTTTCCTGAAGGCATTGAAAGCCTTGAGTGGTAAATCACTAGAAGGATTGTCATTGTTCACTGCTAAGATGGAGGCAGAAGTGGTCCTATAATGGATAGAAGGTATGGAGAACCACTTTGAATATGAAGGTATAACTAAATCCTAGAGAGTCATGGTAGAGAAGTCCAGGATGAGAGGAGTTGCTCTCACATGGTGGCAATTTATAAAAGATGAGAGGAAGAAAATGGACGAAGCACCCATCTCTTCTTGGAAAGGGATGCTTGTAAAAATTAAAGAAGTCTACCTCCCTGATGACTATGAAGTGCAAATCCATAGGAAGAGACAAAATTTAAGACAAAAAGACCTTGATGTTAGTAGCTACACGGAGGAGTTTCACAAACTTAGCCTTAGATCTCATGTGGTGGAAGAAGAGAGTCTCAAGGTTGCTAGGTACCTAAATGGTCTACGGTGGAACATCCAAGAAGAAATCAGCCTAATGAGTCCAAAAAAAGTCCATCAAACCTTTCAACTTGCCCTTAAGGTGGAGGAAAAACTGAAAAGAAAACATGACTCAAGTAGCAATAGAGGCCATAGGGGAGGCTTTGGAGGAAGAAGTACTGAACAAAGAACTAGGTGACCTCAGAGGTTGCCTTAGATTCAGAAGTAGGTGACAACTTGATGAGAAGGAGAAATTTGATCAAAGAACTGGTTAGAGAAGAGCCTAGCCAAAGAAGGTCCTTCTTTAGAATCAAATGCAAGATTATGGGCAAAGTGTGCAAAGTGATCATTGATTCAGGGTCTATAGACAATATTGTATTAGAAGAGGCAATGAGTAAACTCAAATTGCAAAGGATACCTCACAACAATCCTTTTAGATTCACCTGGTTAAACAAAGGCCAACATGTTCTGGTCAATGAGCAAGCATGGGTGGATTTTACCATTGGAAGGTATAAGGACAAGGTATTATGTGAAGTCCTACCAATGGATGCATGTCATCTCCTATTAGGAAGACCATGGCAAGATTCACTCTATCCTTGAGGAAGGTGAGAAAAGGGCAGCAGGTCCTAATGTTCTTTTGGTAAGTGAAAAATAGTTTTTGAAGACACTTGAGCGAGGTGAAGGTGTAGGATTTGCACTAGTGATGAACCCTAAAGAGGAAGACAAGAAAGAACAGTTAGATTTGCCAAAAGAGGTGCAAGATTTGTTGAAAAAAGTCAAAGGCGTAGTAAGTGACGGACAACTAGCCACATTACCTCCTAAAAGAGCCATAAGCCATCAAATAGACTTCATTCCCGAAGCATCCTTACCTAATAAGGAAACTTATAAGATGACTCCAAAACAAAAAGATGAGATTACCAAGCAAATCCAAGAACTCTTAGACCAAGGCCTAATTAGGAAAAGCATTAGCCCTTGTGCTGTCCCTACTATGTTAGCCCCAAAGAAAGGTGGTACTTGGAGGTTGTGTATTGATTATAGAGCCATAAATAGGATCACCATCAGATATAGGTTCCCTATTCCTAGAATAGAAGACCTCATGGATTGTTTAGGGGAAGCTAAGTTCTTTACCAAGAGTGACCTTAAAAGTGGATATCACCAAATTAGGATTAAAGACGGTGATGAGTGGAAAACAACATTCAAGACAACAAAGGGACTTTATGAGTGGCTTGTAATGCCATTTGGATTATCCAATGATCCAAGCACCTTCATGAGACTCATGAATGAGGTGATGAAGGATTTCATAGGTAAATTTGTGATGGTATATCTAGATGGTAGATCATATTACTCATTTGCAAGATGTATTACAAAGATTGTATGATGAAAAGCTAACCATGAACTTGGATAAGTGTGAGTTTGTCAACCAAGAGTTGGTTTACCTTGGGTTTGAATTGTCTCAAGGAAACCTGAAGATGGATCCCAGCAAGGTTGAATCCAGATTAAATTGGACCACTCCTAAGTCAGCAATAGAGGTGAGAAGCTTCCATGGACTAGCTCAGTAATATAGGAAGTTCATTAGGCAATTGAGTGCTATATGTGCACCGATGTTAGACACCATTAGAGGTGGAATGAATGAAAAATTTTAGGGGAATGAGGAAGCCAACAAAGGTTTTGAAACCTTGAAGGGGAAGATAGCTACTCAATGGGTTCTAGTGTTGCCTAGTTTTGAGAAATTTATCATTGTAGAATGTGATGCAAGCAATGTTGAGATAGGTGTTGTCCTAAGCCAATAAGAAAGACCAGTAGCTTTCCATAGTGAGAAGCTAAGTGATTCCAAGAAGAAATACTCCTATTATGACCTTGAGTTGCATGCTTTAGTGCAGGCTTTGAGAAAGTGGAGACACTATCTCCTCCCTAAGGAATTTGTAGTCTATATAGATAACCAAGCATTGAGTTTTCTAAAATCACAAGATAAGCTCAGTCATAAGCATATGAAATGGGTGGAGTATATGCAGGCCTATACATTCACCATTAAGCATAAGAAAGGGCAGTTAAACTGGGTAGCGGATGCATTGAGTAGAATTCTTTTGACAATCCAAGAGATCCAATTGAGAAGCATAGGTGTTGACAGTTTTAGAGGCTTATATCCAGAGGACGAAGACTTCTCAAATGCCTACAAGGTGTAAATGGAGTATCAAAACCACTTCCATAGTGAGTATTCTGATTTTACTTTGCAAAATGGACTATTGTTTAGAGGTGGGCAGCTTTGTGTGTCTAGAGGCTCAATGAGGGAAAATCTCCTACAAGAGAAGCATAATGGAAGCCTTAGTGGATATTTTGGAGTCAATAAGACTCAAGAGTTGGTTCAAAGGTACTACTATTGCCCAAGGATGAGTCAAGATGTGAAGAAGTATATGGAGACTTGCATAGTTTGCCAAAAGGCCAAAGGTACTTCTACAAATGCCAGTTTATACCAACCTCTTCCTATACCAAATAGACCTTGGGAATGCATTAGTATGGACTTTGTAGTAGGTTTACCAAGGACAAAACATTGATATGACAACATTTATGTCATTGTGGAGAGAATTAGCAAAATGGCTCACTTTGTGCCTTGCAAGACTACTCATGATGCATGCCAAGTAGCTCAATTGTTCTTCAAAGAGGTAGTGAGGATACATGGTTTACCCATGATAATTGTTTCCAATAGAGACTCAAAGTTCATGAGTAATTTTTGGAAGACACTCTGGCAAAAGATTGGCACCAACCTCTCTTTTGGATTACCCTATCATCCTCAAACAGATGGGCAGACTGAAGTGGTGAATAGGAGCTTGGAAAACTTATTAAGGTGCCTTACTAAGGAATATGGTTAGACATAGGATCAAGTACTCTCACAAGCTCAATATGCATACAATGACACCATGAATAGGACTACTGACAAGAGCCCTTTTGAGGTGGTCTATGGAGTGCACCCAAGAGGAATTTTGGAGTTGAGAGACTTAGGTAGTGCAGCAGCAAGAAGTGGATATGCAAAAGAATTTTCTTAATCAATGAAGGAAGTACATGAATCAATCAAGCAAGTGTTGAAGGAGAACACAGGAAAACTCAAGCAAGCATTGAAGGAGAACATAAGAAAACTCAAGCAAAAAGTTGATGAAAGGAGGAAAAATCTACAATTTCAAGTGGGAGATCTTGTCATGGTGCACCTAAAAAAACAAAAGGCTACAGCAAGGAGTGCCTAACAAGTTACAAATGAGAAGGATAGGTCCATGTACCATTCTAGCCAAGTATGGAGAAAATGCATACAAGGGGGATCTACCTAGTGACATAGGATTGTCACCGGTTTTCAACATAGCTGACTTAATTGACTATAAGGGACCAATTCAAGGTTCATATTGTAGTCACTCAGAGGTATCAGATGATGTGAAGCACCTTCAATTACCAGCCAAACTAAATCCACAGGCCAAGAAGCTGTTGAGTTCAAGGATCCCCAAGAAGACAAGGTATCAAGCCTATTGGGAGAACCTCATCAAATGGCAGGGTATGTATGATGTTGAAGCTACATGGGTGATTGAGATAGAGTTTAAGAAGCTTGGGATTGATCAGAATCTGATTTCCAAAGAGGTGACATGATCTTCTTTTGTTTGGGAGAATGGTGCAGGAGCACCTAGGACTTAGGCAAATTATTTTTCACAATTTTGGCTTGTATTGACCCAAGCGAAGTCAGTAGTGAATAAGGATTCCAGGAGAGTCCAAGAGTTGGTATTTTTTTTCAATGTAGGCCTACGTTGAGTTAATTCTTTTTAGGTTTGCATTTTTATGTAAATAGTGGGTTTGAGTAGGTGGTTGACATTCTTGATGGTCAAAAGTGTCAAAAATTGATATAGGAATTAGAGAGGGTTAAATAGGGCTTAGAATTGTTTGAAAATTCATATGTTTTGTTTTGGAATAGGTCTTATAGTTTGGAGAGACCAAAAGTGCAAAAATTACAAAGTTGCAAAAAGTTGTCATGACAACTTTTGTCCTGAATTGGTTAGCAGTGGAGTTAGGGATTTTCAAACACCCTAGGAGGACTCCACATGTGGGAAAGCTATAAATACCCTCTCTTTCACATTTACCAATGTTAGAGAAGTGTTTGATGTAGGTTCAACAACTGAAACTATTCATTTTCAGTCTTGTTGACACGATTTTGGCTTGATTTCACTCATTTTGCAATTGAATATGAATTGAATCCATTGATCCAGCAATGGATTGAGTTACTCTTGTGTGTTTTTGTGTTTTTGGTTAAATTTGGAGTTTTATAAATACTGTTCATTGGTGTTTTCTTGCTTAAGTTTGCAAGCAGCCAGTTTTGGCTTGTATATAACAGTTTTCTTGTAAATATGGTTGCCCCATGAGTTCCACACATGCTACCATCACGTCTAGTTGGGAAATTGTAGGCAACCAACTTTACATTTTAAATATTCAGGTTCAATTTCTGGAGAAGAGTTGAAGTATGACTGTCACCTTGTTCTAGGTGAGTCGAGGAGCAACTCGGCAAGAGGAAACAAGGTGAAAATGAAGTGCTAATTGCAGGGGTGTGTGCCAAATCACCATTTCAGAGTTTGGAGGGGTCCATGGAGTTGGGATAGACATTTTCATTAAGGAAGGAAATTTTAAAAATCCATTTGATGCCAAAACCCCAACTTGTTCATTCACTGCCGATTAAAGGCCTAGTAAACCCTTCAAAGCCCTCATTTTGGGGTTAGTACATTGTACAGTGAAACGAGGCGACAAAACCAAAAAAATCCTTTAGGTTTAAGTGTATCTTTGAATAAAATCCAAATTTATTTCAGGGTCTTTTGCATCATTTTCCTTCGAGCCCTAGAAAACCGGATTTGGAGGCCAAAGTGGGGCTCATTCCTTGTAGCCCTTTTCTAGGCAAGATTTTGAAATCCATAAGAAACCTAACGACTGCAAACCACTAATGGACCCTAAATGAATTAAAAACATGTTAGAAGATACCTGGACACCTCTGCATCATCCCACAATAGCAGGAGGTCAGTTTGACAAGTTGAAGCCAAGAGGCCAGAATTGAGCATCTGAGAAGCACTGTGAATTGATAGGGTTCCTAACCAAAACACCTAAAGAAAACACCTTAGAATAGTCAAGAATCAATCCCTAGAAGAGATTGAGAATGAATTGGAGGTATAGAGTGCATTTAGGCTTGGTGAGATGGTGGAATTGAGAAACACCAACTAGGTGAAGTGTTTAGCAGGCTTGGTAAACCCCATCAAATTGGTATCAGAGCCTATAAGATTTGGGTGAAAAGAGTTGATGTCATCAGTGGAATATGTAAGAGACAAAATCATGCTGACCAATGCAGACTTGGCAAGGAAAGTAGATGATCAGGAGGAAGAGAATAGACTCCTGAAAGAGAGATTGATTGAATTGGCGAGTAAGCTTGGTGCAATTGAAACTAAGGCTGATGAAGTGTTGGTAAAGGTTGAAGGAGCGGAAGGGAAGGGTAAAGAAGTGTTAGAGATAGACAAAGTGCCTGAACCAGATCCTGTCCTAGAGAAAGAACCTTTCCTGAAGGCGTTGAAAGCCTTGAGTGGTAAATCACTAGAAGGATTGCCATTGTTCACTGCTAAGATGGAGGCAGAAATGGTCCTATAATGGATAGAAGGTATGGAGAACCAATTTGAATATGAAGGTATAACTAAATCCCAGAGAGTCATGGTAGATAAGTCCAGGATGAGAGGAGTTTCTCTCACATGGTGGCAATTTGTAAAAGATGAGAGGAAGAAAATGGACGAAGCACCCATCTCTTCTTGGAAAGGGATGCTTGTAAAAATTAAAGAAGTCTACCTCCCTGATGACTATGAAGTGAAAATCCATAGGAAGAGACAAAATTTAAGACAAAAAGACCTTGATGTTAGTAGCTACATGCAGGAGTTTCACAAACTTAGCCTTAGATCTCATGTGGTGGAAGAAGAGAGTCTCAAGGGTGCTAGGTACCTAAATGGTCTACGGTGGAACATCCAAGAAGAAATCAGCCTAATGAGCCCAAAAACAGTCCATCAAACCTTTCAACTTGCCCTTAAGGTGGAGGAAAAACTGAAAAGAAAACATGACTCAAGTAGCAATAGAGGCCATAGGGGAGGCTTTGGAGGAAGAAGTACTGAACAAAGAACTAGGTGACCTCAAAGGTTGCCTTAGAGTCAGAAGTAGGTGACAACTTGATGATAAGGAGAACTTTGATCAAGGAACTAGTCAGAGAAGAGCCTAGCCAAAGAAGGTCCTTCTTTAGAATCAAATGCAAGATTATGGGCAAAGTGTGCAAAGTGATCATTTATTCAGGGTCTACAAACAATATTGTATTAGAAGAGGCAGTGAGTAAACTCAAATTACAAAGGATACCTCACAACAATCCTTGTAGATTCACCTGGTTAAACAAAGGCCAACATGTTCTGGTCAATGAGGAAGCATGGGTGGATTGTACCATTGGAAGGTATAAGGACAAGGTATTATGTGATGTCCTACCCATGGATGCATGTCATCTCCTATTAGGAAGACCATGGCAATTTGATAGACAAGCTATCCATGATGGAGCCAAGAATGCATACTCATTCAAGAAAGATGGAGTCACATTCAAGATTCACTCTATCCTTGAGGAAGGTGAGAAAAGGGCAGCAGGTCCTAATGTTCTTTTGGCAAGTGAAAAATAGTTTTTGAAGACACTTGAGCAAGGTGAAGGTGTAGGATTTGCACTAGTGATGAACCCTAAAGAGGAAGACAAGAAAGAACAGTTAGATTTGCCAAAACAGGTGCAAGATTTGTTGAAGAAATTCAAAGGCGTAGGAAGTGACGGACAACTAGCCACATTACCTCCTAAAAGAGCCATAAGCCATCAAATAGACTTCATTCCCGAAGCATCCTTACCTAACAAGGAATCTTATAAGATGACTCCCCAACAAAATGTTGAGATTACCAAGCAAATCCATGAGCTCTTAGACCAAGGCCTAATTAGGAAAAGCATTAGCCCTTGTGCTGTCCCTACTATGTTAGCCCCAAAGAAAGGTGGTACTTGGAGGTTGTGTATTGATTATAGAGCCATATATAGGATCACCATCAGATATAGGTTCCCTATTACTAGAATAGAAGACCTCATGGATTGTTTAGGGGAAGCTAAGTTCTTTACCAAGAGTGACCTTAAAAGTGGATATCACCAAATTAGGATTAAAGAGGGTGATGAGTGGAAAACAACATTCAAGACAACAAAGGGACTTTATGAGTGGCTTGTAATGCCATTTGGATTATCCAATGATCCAAGCACCTTCATGAGACTCATGAATGCGGTGATGAAGGATTTCATAGGTAAATTTGTGGTGGTATATCTAGATGGTAGATCATATTACTCATTTGCAAGATGTATTACAAAGATTGTATGATGAAAAGCTAACCATGAACTTGGATAAGTGTGAGTTTGTCAGCCAAGAGTTGGTTTACCTTGGGTTTGTATTGTCTCAAGGAAACCTCAAGATGGATCCCAACAAGGTTGAATCCAGAGTAAATTGGCCCACTCCTAAGTCTGCAATAGAGGTGAGAAGCTTCCATGGACTAGCTCAGTACTATAGGAAGTTCATTAGGAAATTCAGTGCTATATGTGCACCGATGTTAGACACCATTAGAGGTGGAATGAAGGCAAAAATTCAGGGGAATGAGGAAGCCAAAAAAGGTTTTGAAACCTTGAAGGGGACGATAGCTACTCAATCGGTGCTAGTGTTGCCTAGTTTTGAGAAATTTATCATTGTAGAATGTGATGCAAGCAATGTTGAGATAGGTGTTGTCCTAAGCCAATAAGAAAGACCAGTAGCTTTCCATAGTGAGAAGCTAAGTGATTCCAAGAAGAAATACTCCTATTATGACCTTGAGTTGCATGCTTTAGTGCAGGCTTTGAGAAAGTGGAGACACTATCTCCTCCCTAAGGAATTTGTAGTCTATATAGATAACATAGCATTGAGTTTTCTAAAATCACAAGATAAGCTCAGTCATAAGCATATGAAATGGGTGGAGTATATGCAGGCCTATACATTCACCATGAAGCACAAGAAAGGGCAGTTAAACTGGGTAGCGGATGCATTGAGTAGAAGACTTTTGACAATCCAAGAGATCCAATTGAGAAGCATAGGTGTTGACAGTTTTAGAGGCTTATATCCAGATGACGAAGACTTCTCAAATGCCTACAAGGTGTAAAAGGAGTATCAAAACCACTTCCATAGTGAGTATTCTGATTTTACTTTGCAAAATGGACTATTGTTTAGAGGTGGGCAGCTTTGTGTGTCTAGAGGCTCAATGAGGGAAAATCTCATACAAGAGAAGCATAATCGAAGCCTTAGTGGATTTTTTGGAGTCAATAAGACTCAAGAGTTGGTTCAAAGGTACTACTATTGCCCAAGGATGAGTCAAGATGTGAAGAAGTATACGGAGACTTGCATAGTTTGCCAAAAGGCCAAAGGTACTTCTACAAATGCCAGTTTATACCAACCTCTTCCTATACCAAATAGACCTTGGGAATGCATTAGTATGGACTTTGTAGTAGGTTTACCAAGGAAAAAACATGGATATGACAACATTTATGTCATTGTGGAGAGATTTAGCAAAATGGCTCACTTTGTGCCTTGCAAGACTACTCATGATGCATGCCGAGTAGCTCAATTGTTCTTCAAAGAGGTAGTGAGGATACATGGTTTACCCATGAGAATTGTTTCCAATAGAGACTCAAAGTTCATGAGTAATTTTTGGAAGACACTCTAGCAAAAGATTGGCACCAACCTCTCTTTTGGATTACCCTATCATCCTCAAACAGATGGGCAGACTGAAGTGGTGAATAGGAGCTTGGAAAACCTATTAAGGTGCCTTACTAAGGAATATGGTCAGACATAGGATCAAGTACTCTCACAAGCTGAATATGCATACAATGACACCATGAATAGGACTACCGACAAGAGCCCTTTTGAGGTGGTCTATGGAGTGCACCCAAGAGGAATTTTGGAGTTGAGAGACTTAGGTAGTGCAGCAGCAAGAAGTGGATATGCAAAAGAGTTTGCTTAATCAATGAAGGAATTACATGAATCAGTCAAGAAAGCATTGAAGGAGAACAGAAGCAAACTCAAGCAAGCATTGAAGGAGAACATAAGAAAACTCAAGCAAAAAGTTGATGAAAGGAGGAAAAATCTACAATTTCAAGTGGGAGATATTGTCATGGTGCACCTAAAAAAAGAAAGGCTACAGCAAGGAGTGCCTAACAAGTTACAAATGAGAAGGATAGGTCCATGTACCATTCTAGCCAAGTATGGAGAAAATGCATACAATGGGGATCTACCTAGTGACATAGGATTGTCACCGGTTTTTAACATAGCAGACTTAATTGACTATAAGGGACCAATTCAAGGTTCATATTGTAGTCACTCAGAGGTATCAGATGATGTGAACCACCTTCAATTACCAGCCAAACCAAATCCACATGTCAAGAAGGTGTTGAGTTCAAGGATCGCCAAGAAGACATGGTATCAAGCCTATTGGGAGAACCTCATCAAATGGCAGGGTATGTATGATGTTGAAGCTACATGGGTGATTGAGATAGAGTTTAAGAAGCTTGGGATTGATTAGAATCTGATTTCCAGAGAGGTGACATGATCTTCTTTTGTTTGGGAGAATGGTGCAGGAGCACCTAGGACTTAGGCAAATTATTTTTCACAATTTTGGCTTGTATTGACCCAAGCGAAGTCAGTAGTGAATAAGGATTCCAGGAGGGTCCAAGAGTTGGTATTTTTTTTCAATGTAGGCCTAGGTTGAGTTAATTCTTCTTAGGTTTGCATTTTTATGTAAATAGTGGGTTTGAGTAGGTGGTTGACCTTCTTGATGGTTAAAAGTGTCAAAAATTGATATAGGAATTAGAGAGGGTTAAATAGGGCTTAGACATGTTTGAAAATTCATATGTTTTGTTTTGGAATAGGTCTTATAGTTTGGAGAGACCAAAAGTGCAAAAATTACAAAGTTGCAAAAAGTTGTCATGACAACTTTTGAAAGTTGTCATGACAACTTTTGTCCTGAATTGGTTAGCAGTGGAGTTAGGGATTTTCAAACACCCTAGGAGGACTCCAAATGTGGGAAAGCTATAAATACCCTCTCTTTCACATTTACCAAGGTTAGAGAAGTGTGTGATGTAAGTTCAACAATTGAAACTATTCATTTTCAGTCTTGTTGACATGATTTCGGCTTCATTTCACTCATTTTGCAATTGAATATGAATTGAATCCATTGATCCAGCAATGGATTGAAATCTTGTTTGTTTTTGTGTTTTTGGTTCAATTTAGAGTTTTATAAATACTGTTCATTGGTGTTTTCTTTCTTAAGTTTGCAAGCAGCCAGTTTTGGCTTGTATATAATAGTTTTCTTGTAAATATGGTTGCCCCATGAGTTCCACACATGCTACAATCATGTCTAGTTGGGAAATTGTAGGCAACCAACTTTACATTTTAAATATTCAGGTTCAATTTCTGGAGAAGAGTTGAAGTATGACTGTCACCTTGTTCTAGGTGAGTGGAGGAGCAACCCGGCAAGAGGAAACAAGGTGAAAATGAAGTGCTAATTGCAGGGGTGTGTGCCAAATCACCATTTCAGAGTTTGGAGGGGTCCATGGAGTTGGGATAGACTTTTTCATTAAGGGAGGATATTTTACAAATCCATTTGATGCCAAAACCCCAACTTGTTCATTCACTGCTAGTTGAAGGCCTAGTAAACCCTTCAAAGCCCTCATTTTGGGGTTAGTACATTGTACGGTGAAACGAGGGGACAAAACCACACAAATCCTTCAGGTTTAGGTGTATCTTTGAATAAAATCCAAATTTATTTGAGGGTCTTTTGTATCATTTTCCTTCAAGCCCTAGAAAATCGGATTTGGAGGCCAAAGTGGGGCTCATTCCTTGTAGCCCTTTCCTAGGCAAGATTTTGAAATCGGTAAGAAACCTAATGATTCCAAACCACTAATGGATCCTAAATGCATTCAAAAAATGTTAGAAGACACCTCCACACATTTGCATCATCCCACAATAGTAGGAGGTCAGTTTGACAAGTTGAATCCAAGAGGCCAGAATTGAGCACCTGAGAAGCACTGTGAATTGATATGGTTCCTAACCAAAACACCTGAAGAAAACACCTTATAATGGTAAAGAATCAATCCCTAGAAGAGATTGAGAAGGACTTGGAGGTCTAGAGTGCAACTAGGCCTAGTGAGTTGGTGGAATTGTGCAACATCAACTAGGTGAAGTGTTTCAATCTTTAAGTATTTCAATTTTTAAGATCAATTGTGAAAAATTTTAAAAATCAAGAAAAAGAACATCCACTTTAGGAACTTTATGTGGACTCAACTTCTTGCAATGAAATGTATACGGTATGGATTCCACCATCCAACAAGTTGTGTTATGTTGGGTGATCCATATATTGCTATGCTAAACAATCACAACTAGCAAGCCATACTATATTAGGTGACCAATTCCTTAAGAAACATAAACAAGAACAAACAAAAAAAACTAGAAAGACACACTCTACTATATAATAAATTCTTTATGGAATGTAAACAACAATAGAGATCAAAATAGCAAGCCATGTCGTACTAGATGATCATGATGAGTCATATGAAATGGATGTCATTGGCTAGAAATTTATGTTATATTGGTTAAATCATATACAATCAAAACCTTAGGGAATGTAAAAATGGATCACACTAATAGCTCACACTATAGTGGATGATCAAGAGAAGTCATATACAATAAAAACTGTAAGAGATAGATTTGATGATCACACCTTAGGGGGTGTTATGCAACACAATGCCACCACTTATGGGGCACACCAAAGAAAATAATACACAAAAAGGAGGTCATATACTCCCCTTTATATGTTAGCATATTTTTATACTAATGCCTCAAGGATAAGAGAGAGATCCATATCAAGAAAACACACCTTCAACATGAAGAAGAGATACACAATAATGATGCATGCATCCAAGTGAGTAACATATCCTTATGAATGATGTACACACCTCTAAGAAAGGAAGGAATCATCACAAATGATATATACGTATTTAAATAAGGGTAAAGGGATCCTTATCAAGGATATGCAGTTTGAAACAAAGAGAAGGGATCCTCATTAGGGATACATACCTTCCAAAAAGGCAAATGTGGGGTAATTATTGTCTAAGAATACCCACCCTCTTAAGAAAAATTAGATATCCTTTCTAGCAAACTAGTTCAAACCGTATCTAGTAGCTTTCTAGTTCTATAATGTAAAAGAAAAATGTACCATATAATGTGTAAAACTGGTTTGAGTGAACATATGCAACCAAGGAATCATAAACTCGAAGATCTATTTATTAAAGTGTAGGAAGCATATAAGTGAGAACTAAAGAGTATAGCAATGGGAAGATTAATAGATTAGTATATATTGTGAAACTTTTAAGAATGAAATAGGTATTATATGTATATAATCTAAAATGAATGCATAAACATGAGAATGAATTATAAATTCTAGAGAATCCCTTAATTACATAATATATTCTAGCATCACATTTAGTACATCATCATATATAATTTATATCTAGATTAAACTTGTTGTATGGACATTTTCTTATTTCTAATGAGAGAAACTATATATGGTGAATGCAAGGGAGTTGAATATTTTTATGGATTTTTAAAATTTTAATTAACTTTGTATTTTAGTCTTCACATTGAAAATCTATATTTTCCTCAAAAAGAATTGTTCAAATTATATCGCATAACACATTCTCATATCTTGATATAGGTAAACAAAAAGATCAAGAATATTTAGGAATATTTATTGAGTGCTTTTAATGAAAAGTGATTAACATGAATAATATACTTTTACTAAAGAAAACTTTTAAAAGATTATGAATTTCTTTTAAATTAGAAGAAATGGTATTCCTAAAATTACATTAAACCTTGGTAAAATATTATTTTCTTTCTTTATCATTGAGATAATAGAGTTGTTCACCACACACCATCTACTATTTTGTTTTGGTAGATAAATTATAGAACTTTTAAATACAATAATATCCTGCCTTAACAGGAATTAAAAATAGGAAAAAAAAAGGTGTTTCAAATCAATATGATGGACTCAAAAACTACTGAGTTAAAAACCTGGTAAAACATTATTTTCGTATCAATTTCATTCTCTATTATTGAAACAGATAGATCCGTTCATCACCCATTGTCCCAACATTGCTGTTTTGTTCTTTTATTATAATTAATGCGGACACTCACATCGGCAAATCAAATCAAATCATGTGCTATGACGAAATTTGTAGGAAACATATTTTCTTAATATTAAAATTTGATACTTTGAAGAGTCTACCTGTATGTGAACGTTGAATATTATTTGGAAGTCAGTTTGCTATGGCCAACAATAGTAGCTTTCTAGAAAACGTCCTCAACACGTGCTGAACAGTCCGCAACTTAGTAAGGATTCATCAATTATTTGGAAGTCAGTTTGCTATGGCCAACAATAATAGGAATTCACCATCAATGTTTCAATTAGCAATTTGTATTTGAGAAAGGTCCAAAGGTACAACAAAACAAAGTCAAGTATATTTAATGGTCAAAGTTCTATGAATGCAATGTATATATGTCTCATTTGTTATGATTAAGGTGCCATCAACCTTGTAAATCTTGTATAATTAATTATTCCTACTGTTTGTAAAATTCCATAATAGAATATGTACTCACTAAGAAATGGTCTTATTTTAGCTACTTTTAGATCTCAATACCTAAAAACGGGTGTGGGGGCACTTACCCCCCACTACTGTTGCCCCTCCAAGATTCTCCCTAGCAGGGGTTCTAGGGAAGTGCTCCCAAATGGAATTTTTTAGAAAATTGCATTGTAAAATTATATAATTTTTTAGTCAATCTAAATCATTCATCATTAGGTCATAGAAATTATGGTAGGATTCGTTTCCTTAGAAGGAAACACATTTTAATGAGGGCATTGTATTAAGATTACAACAAGACAGAGAGTTCAAAGAAAAGAATAGACGATGTTGAAATAAAGACAAAAAGTGAAGGGTGTTAGTGATGTATTGTAAACTCTATTGAAATTTATATAGACCAGTGCACATCTCTTCTTGTGTTTATTTTTTTCTCAAAAATATATTTCCACATAAATATTATATTATGTGTTTTTTTCGTATATTCTTTTATTTCCTTTGTTTTCCCTAATTTGTTTTCCTATTATCTCTATTTGGTTCTGCATTGGATCAATAATTATAATTACAAAAACTAGATTATCATTCTATAGATGTTTACCTTTATTTCAAACTTTATTTACTTTGTAGAAGTTCATAAATGAAACTTTAAAACTTTTCTTCTGTGTTCCTTTTCATTATTTACCTCAATCTAGTTTGTTTTTCTACTTTTTGTCAATCTTAATTTTTCCTTAGCAAAGATTTTAGTCTTTACGATATTTCCTTTAAATAAGGGTTTGTGAACTTCATCCTATGGAGGGGAGGAGATGTTCAATTGCTCAAAAACATATTGTAGAAAGATCACCCACAAATCAAGATATTTACATTTTGAAATAGACATAAATTTGGTTGAACTATATTACTTGGTCCAAAAAACTGATCCTATAATATAACATATTTGTAAATTAAAAAAATATATTAATAGAAATCGTTAGAGATCAAAATAAATTATAATAAAACATAATAAATTTTAAAATAAAAATCAAAGAATACAAAAAATTAAATTAAATACTATAATTTTTAAAATAATAAAATATACAATTTCATCCCTTAAAATTACATTTTACACATCAAATTATTTAATAAAACAAAAACACTTAAAAAAAACTTCATATACACTGATGAAGAAAAAACACCTTTACACTAGAAAAGCTAAAACCAAGGAATCATTTTGAATTTCATATATTACCCCTAGAAATGTTTCTTAGACACCAACAATTTCTTACACACCTCATGCTAATAAATTTGCAGCGGCCATATACTAAAAGAAAACTTTGTCATTATACTAACAAAACCCTCTATACAGTTGTATCTACTTTCATCTATTAACCTCTTATACACCCATCAATAGCTAATATTACAACATCATACAAATCGAAGGCTCTCTTTCTCACCCTTTTATTTAAAGTCAATACTCCAATCACAACAGAGAATCCCAAACCATAACTCAATCCAAGTCCGACTGCCCATCCTATCATTTCACCATCTGAATTCTTTGCTTCACCAATTCTCTCAATACTTGTGCAGTTGCCATAGCCAGAAGAGTTGTTGCACACGCTTATATTGGTAAATGGAATCCCACTTAGCTTAGAATTGCCTAAGTAGGATGACTCCCCAAAAGTTAGAAACTGTCCTCCATGGGGTACTTTTCCATCAAGCATGTTGTAAGATAGATTCAAGAACTCCAAATAACTCAGGAACTCAAGTTCTAAGGAAATGTTGCCATTCAACCTGTTTAGCGAGAGGTCCAGAGACTCTAGCTGATCCATGTGTCCCAATGTTTTTGGGATTCGGCCACTGAGATGATTCCTTGAAAGGTTAAGGGCTATCAAGCCTTGAAGAGATCCCATTTTAAAAGGAATGCTCCCTGATAAACTGTTGTTTGAAAGATCAATACATTTAAGAATAAAGAGAACATTCACAAATTCAACATCCCAGCCTTTCCAGGAAATTGTAATTTTATTTGTATATCTAACGTCTTCCAAATGGTTTGAATTATTCTGCGATGCATTGACCATTGCAAGCAGGTTTGTAAGGTTGCTTGGAATAGCTCCTGAAAGGTGGTTGCCAGAAAGATCCAGAATTTGAAGATTCGGAAGGCCAATTACCTGGCGTGGGATACTGCCATGAAAATGATTAGACCTTAAGACCAACACATGCAGCTGTGATAGCTTTCCAATCCAGTGGGGAAGGGTGCCTTCCAAATCATTATTTCCCAAATCCAATACTTGCAGAGATCGGCCTTCTGAAATGGATGAGGGAATAACTCCTCTCAAATGATTACCATTGAGCTTCAATGTATGCATGTTTGTAATGTTGCCCCACTCTGCTGGCAATTTACCTTCCAGATGATTCTCTGCCAAATCTAGAACACTAAGAGAAGAACAATTCCTGGTTAAATGAGGAGGAATGACACTGCTCAGCGTATTTTTTGAAAGGTCAAGAACCTGCAAATATGGAGTGCAAATAGAATCTGGAATCGCTCCGCTGAGGTTATTCCGCGACAAGGATAAGAACCTTTCATTTTCAAGATACGCACCGATGTGACTAGGAATAGAACCATTAAACTGATTCGTCGACAGATCCAGCAGATAAGCTCCAGCGAGAGGAAGATGAAGAGAACCTTCTAGGCTATTATTGTGCAAATCTAGAGAGTCAATATACATGGGTAAGGTTTGTCTAGATGGCAATGACCCAGTTAATTGATTACAGCTAAGGTTCAAACTATAAAGGCTGGGTAAGTTCCATATCCAAGATGGAATATTTGTTTGGATACTGTTAGCAGATAGGTCTAGATATTCCAAGTCGTATTGGGTCACAAGAAACGATGGAATTCTATCTAAATTGCAAGAGCCTAATGCCAAAGCGGAAAGCTTAAACTGCGGAATCCATGTTGAATCAATGTTTACAGTTAACTGATTGTAAGAAAGATACAGGCTATCAAGACTAGTGAGATTATCGAATACGGAAAGGGAAATGAGGCCGCTTAAACTATTGGAGTGGAGCAAAAGGCTTCTTAAGTTAACAAGATTTGAATTTGTAGATGGAATCGTACCATTCAATTCGTTGGCACTAAGGTCAAGACTAACAAGGGAAGAAAGTGAGTCCACTGAAGGTGGGATTACCCCAGTTAACATGTTGTAGGACAGGTCCAATTCAACAAGTTTAGAGAGATTGAGTATGGAGACAGGAAACTCACCTTCAATAGAGATATCAGACAGATAAAGACTCTTCAAGGACGACACATTCCCTATAGCAGATGGAATCCCACCTTCAATTCCGGTATACGACAGATAAAGACTTTCCAAGGACAACGCATTCCCTATAGCAGATGGAATCTCACCTTCAATTCTGGTATCTGATAGAAGAAGATCCTTCAAGGACGACATATTCCATATAGCAAATGGAATCTCACCTTCAATTCCGGTAAGTGATAGATCAAGACTTTGCAAGGACAACAAATTCCCTATAGCAGATGGAATCTCACCTTCAATTCTGGTACCTGACAGACGAAGACGCTCCAAGCATGAGATATTCCATATAGCAGATGGAATTCGGCCCTTGATGGCTGTCCGTGAAAGATCAATGCTGGTTAGTGACAAAGAAGACTTTCGTTGTCCAATGAAAGAAATGTCTCCTCCAAGATTGTAATTCCCAGAGAGATCAAGAGAGAGCAAGCGCCCAGTCACATTTTCAATCCAAGCTGGTATATATGCTGACAAATAGTTGTATGATAGATCGAGATGGAGGAGAGAGGTGAGGTTGAGAAGGGAATTGGGAATTTGTCCTCCAAGCCCACAGTCAGACATGCTGAGTTGTTGAAGGTTGGATAGACTGCCAACAACTTCACCCCACTCTTTGTTTACAGAGATGTTCACTTCAGCAAGAGAGAGGTATTCCAAGCTCACCAGATTTGATAAGCTTTCCAAACTCACGTAAAATTCACTTACATCACCCAGAAAGGATTCATTTACATAACCAGCAAATGACAAGTCAAGAAAAGTGAGACTCTTCAACTTTCTATTATGGGGAGGACTGAATTTACCCTTGAAGAGGTTGTCACTGAGATCGAGGTGCTCCAACCGTGCAAGTTGGAACAGCGATGAACTGATGTTACCTTCCAAATTGAATCCACTCAGATCCAGTCGAGAAACATGGCCTATGCGGAGATTACAACTGACTCCTCTCCACGTGCAGCAATTGAATCCGTGCCAGGAACTTAGTGTGTTATACTCATCTACAACGGCTGCCTTGAAATCCAGAAGAAGATTTCTTTCAGGGAAGGGGCATGCAATTGCAGGGGAAGTGAAGCAGCATAATATTGTTATAATTGCAAACATAGCTTCCATTGTTTTGGAAACTAAAATTCTTATTATCTTTACTTTGAAAGAAAAGAGATGATCAGAAATCATGGGAGACGAATGATGAATATATCTCTAACTGTGGTTAAATAATGTTGTGTGAAGAGTGTCGCGTATGCAAAGAAAGAGTGTCACATCAACACTGTAACATTTTTGTCATTTTCAATGGGTGGAAAAGTCATGTGAAGGTAAGGCACAACAAATCCGAGGGTCCAATTTGAATGTGATGGGTATCGTGTAAAACAAGAATATGGCGTGTCAATATGGAAAATTAACTATGTAAATTGTGACTATATATTTTTCATTCCAATTATTTCCAACATTGACTGACAATTTTTATTAGACTTAAATCCCGTGCATTTCTTTTCCACAAATATTCGTATCGACCAGGAAAAGCTTTCACATAAAATTGAGATCGCTGGAAAACATAGACCAGATCATATGACTCACACAAAAATAGAACATACTTAAAAAATACAAGAATAATAAAGAAATCAGGGGCACAAACTAAATTTTCGGAGTTGAGATGTTTTTAGGCCAAGCATTTTAAAAAAAAAATCTATGTTGAATATCAAGCAGTTTTTTTAATTGTGGTTTATTCATTAACTGTTTATCATTATAAAATTATATAGGTAATAGAGTTTTGATAAAAAACTAATTTTATTTTATGATTAAAAAATTAAATATGATTATATAGTAATTAAATTCAAGTTTCTAATATATTTAAAAAACAATTGTTTGTGAATCTCATATATTAAAAAAAAAATCATACATAGAGTGGAAACATCTTTTTTGTCCAAACTCATCCAAGGATTGGCAACAAAATTTCAAATTGCTTTGTTTTAATTTTTTCTTTAATTTTGCTAATGTTTATATTTATCCATATTGTAATAGAAAAGATTGTATATTCATGTCCTCTTCTTTTATGTTTTAGGCCTAATTTGATTAGGTTATCTTTTATGTATTGATTAGTATATGTCCTGACATAATTTTACATCGAATTTCAATGATTTTATCCCAATCTCATTTCATCTCCATGCATCTCAAAGGTATGAACATAGTCAATAATCTCCACCATTAGTTGGCATGATTTTTTCATAGTCCGCGAAGAATTGATATTATTACTTTTGATTTTAATAATGGATATTTATGAATCGTCAGTTTGATTTTAACTGAGTGTGACCCAAAATTTTCATTAAAAAAAAAACACAATTAAAACCAAAAGTAATCATATCAAATCTCCACCATTCATCATCCTAGATTACACCCACAAATGCATAATTCATGTAGGTCACTTGCATACATGCATATTTGAACCTAACAGTTTAAAATTCGATTTGATAATTTCATTCCTTTTTAACCATTATTATTCAATTAAAGTCTAATTTATTCCACATTACAACCTAGGTTAGTGTTTGTAAGGACTAATTTCACTTCATTTAAATTATCATGAGATAATCAAAATAATATTTACATGAAAATATAATAGAAAGATCATGTAACATCCTAGTAAGGGCATCATTAGCTTGCAACATCATTCTAGGTGTCCTACATACTTGCTTAATGTCTTTAATCCTCATTCATCACCATTAATTTAGTCTACTTAATGCACTATCTAATAAGAACATAACCCTTGCTTACTAAGTTCCTAGAAATGGTGTCTATAATACCACCCTACTTGATTCATGTGGTACTAAAGAAGATTATGCACTAGTGTTTTTTTTTTTGATGAATAATAGGTCGTGGCCAAATAATTGTATTAATAAAATGAAAATACATGAAAGTTTGCAACCCAATTTAGTGTGGGAACTGGTAGGAAAGAATCGGGAGAAGAAAACCTCCAGTCTTGCCCAAGGAAAAATAATTCCTGGAAATAATCGGGTAATACAATAAATGGCCAGATGCCAATACAGAAAATTACAATTGATAATTCCTATCGAGAACACCATACTCGTTCCATTGCTGATGGATGCATAATTTGACTACAATGGAGTCATATTCTACTCATATTGAGATGGTGTTGTTCTGAGTAAGACATGACGAAGACCTCCACCTGAATCCTACATAGTCAGATTGTCAAAACAGAAACCACATTCTTCCTACACACTGTTAGGCTAGTTTGAATTGAGAATTACGAGCAACTGTAACCCAAAATTGATAAATTCCTGTGTTTTGTCTTAATACAAACATTTCCATAGATTTCCACTATGAGAACATACCCGAAGATTTCAAGACAAGATAGATCAATATACTCTCAAACCTTCCTGACAAAAACTTACTGACGCATCGAAGATGAATCAAGGTAAGCAAGACCCAAAGCAAGATTTAGTTGCCAAATCTAAGTATCCATAGCATAACCCAGTCTAGGGTCGTGATAGTCGTAGACAAATTTAGGAGACCTAGCCACGAAAAACTAATAAAGGAAGAGAGAATCCCAGCCTACATCTACCTACAAGAACGAGGATATAAACATGTTTGAATTGGAAATTTAATTTAAATCATGGTTATAACCAACTTGGGTTAATTGTAGATTAATCAATCTTATGATTGGGGGGTTAAATTTTAAATGTGTTTTCAATTAATTTTATTACACATGTGACTTCATACTTTCCTTATAGTAATATAGATGTGAATTCTTTATTTCTAGAAATCTTATTTGCAAGTGATTTATGCATTTGACTGATTTAAGAAAAGATTGCCTGTTTAGGATCTTGTGTTATAGTAGCTACAATCAAGTTTAAATTTCGTTGCAATTTTGGTGAGTTGTCATTTGTCTTATGACATATACCATCTTAGTCAGGTGTCATTGTATAAACCCTGTGGATGTGAGCCATTGTGTGTTATGTTTCCAAATGGTCAATCCTGGGTTAGTGATGATGAATCCTTCACCGGTTGTATGCCAGGATTAGATATGGCTGTCAGTTTCGCCATAGACTTCTCATAGAGAGACCTTTCCTATTAGGGTCCTAGGAGAGAGAGTGGCTTTCGAGCGGGGCTCACACCCGAAATGGTTGGCAGGATAACCCCTCGAAAGTCAGTTAATAAGTGATAACCTAATAATTGATTAGGGGGTGGGTAGTTATTAATTTAATTAAGATATTGTACCCGACACATGGTTGAGTGCTTGTATAGGCTCAAGGTGTTGTGGGAAAGCCTAGAATGGCAGACCTACGACCTTGTCTTCACGAAAGGTTGGTAGGGTCCGCATGATGCTTAGATGGACCCGAGGGTTCGAGAGAAGTTACCAGGATAACCCAGGATGGGGGCCGGGACCTATGGAGACCTACCTAGGGTAACCATCTTACGCCATGTGATGACACTCTCTCTTTAGGGTCATCTAGGACAAGGATTGCTAGCGCAAGAACGATTGTCATCTATGATTTTAACTATGCCTCTATCAATGAGTCCTTTCATTCCATTTGAAAATCAAGACAATCATTGGTAGTGTGTTTATATGTTTGGTGATATGAGAAAAAAAGAGCTATTGAAGAAGCAACACTTTTCTGAGATGAATGATAGTTTTTTTGTCTTGCAAAATGATCTTTGAAATCTTGAATCCTAAGGAGATCATCCATAGGATAATTATGATAATTTCCTAGGCCTTATGTGCTAGCTTGTGTAGGAGGTTTTATAAATAGGGGCTCTAATTCCTTGTTCAAAATTTCCAAGTCCTTGTCCTCTAAAACCTTGTTTTGATATTATGTTAAATACACTCCTATAAGAATTTCTTAATCGACAAGGGGAGGAACATTACAATAAATTTCTTTTAAGTTTGTAGTGTAAGTGTGTTTAGAAGGAACAATGGGACAAGTAGATGAAGAAGGAATATCTTGTAGAGGAGGATTTTTCTTTCTATCATCATTCATATCCTCTTTGGTAGATTGGGAAGGAAGATCCTTATCATCTAAGGCCTCATATTTGCTTAATGTTATTATGGGAGATAAATCACGAATAAAGTACATAACATCACCTCTCTACAAATGTTTTGATGACTAAGATAGACGCTAGGAGAATAAGGAGGATCTAGAGAGATATAAACACCAATATTTTGATTTTATCCCCCTTGCGATAGGCTATGTGCATGAGAAGAAGATGGTGCCATGTGGTTCTTCAATAATTGTTGTCCATTAGAGAGATCATTGATAGGAGTATTAGCTTATTCTAAATTCACATTAGATACCCTAGGAGAGGTATAAGTATTAGGTTCTCCATTAGCATCTTTAGGATTGGGATCTACAAAAGCTTTAATATGATCAATATATGAAATGCATTTTCCTAAAAAATAAATGATAAAACAACATGAACTATAAATGAAAGCTTTGAGATCTAGTTGATTCAAAGGTAGTAATTTGGAATCTCTAAAAATGAAATATGCTAAAGTTAAATGAATGAAAAGAATAAATGTGAAATGAAAGAAGCCATCATCCAACACATGATTATGATAAATATAAGTTAAAAGAAAAGTAATCATATGTGAAATAGAAGATAAATCAAATCTATTAAGTTCCATTTTAAAATCAGATCTAAAAATTGAATTGATGAATTATGCAACCCACAAATCTAATTAACCAAAATAAATTAGGGTTTTTATGAATTAAACCTCTTAATTTATGTAATTTGATTAAAGTGAGATCTATGAATTTAAATTTAAATTTTGAAATGTTTTCAAATTAGATCTGAAACAATTAATCCAAATTAAACAAATCACGAGCTCAATTTTATAATTGAAAAATTAGGGTTTTTTGTGAAATTAACCTCTAAAGTTTTAAAATTCAATTGGAAATGAAACTTGTAAATGTAAATTTGGATTTTAAATTGCATAAATACTTAGATTTGAGAACATAAATTAGAATTAAAGGTATAAGGCATCGGATTCACCAAAATGGAATGGTGAAAATATTAGGGTGTCCACCATTACATGTATGAAAACTGCTAATATTTTTCTTGGGGACCATCACATTAGGCAAAGATAGGAATTTGATAGATCTAAACCAAATAGATCTAGATGTTGATCAGATTCTAGGGGTGTTGGATGTACCTCTTCTTTCCCTTGAGTTGAATTTATTTGTTAAAGATGTTCAAATTAGGGTAAATGGGATAAAATTGAATTAATTATGCATAAACAATGAGCTGCAACTGTCGGATTGAGCCATGAACTTGGCTTTGAGGATTGTAAATCTATTCGGATTTTTTTCCAGAAGGAGATCCCGATTTATCAATACCGGTACGGTGGTCACTCTGGTCCTCTGCACTTTTCACACTCCAATAGAGAATTGATTCTTTAGTGTAAATAAAGCTTATCTTGAAGATCACATCTTCGTACCTGTTCCTGCACACACTAGAGAAGGGAAATAGGTTGGGAATAGGGGTTTGCATAAGTCAAATCCCAGTTTAAGAATTAACCTTGAAAGAAATATTGCAAATACTTGAAATAAATAATGGAAAGATATACCAAAAATCTACAATAGCTAATAATGATGGTTTGCTTATTGAATGCAATAACATGTGTTGTATGAAATGGCATAAATATGAAAAAAACCTAATCACACACACATGCTTGCATATGAATGTTGTAATTTGCTTCATAATGGTTGAATGAAGAAAACACAGCCTTGAAGACCTCCAGAAATGCTTGAATGCTTAATTGCTTGAATGTGAAGACATACTGAAATGAATTGATTAATGTCTTTATATATCAGATCCTAGGTCAATTTATCAATTAGGCCAACCACCAATAGTCATATTGAGCCACTAAACTCATTTCCCACTAGAGAGATAGGTTGCATCCCTCCCTTAAAAATTGGGCCCCATTGAGGGGGACCAAGGCACTGGGTGCTCTGGTCCAGGACCAAGGCACCAAAATTAGGGCCCACGAAGGAGGACACACCTCCAAGGAGTCATTTGGTAGGTGTATGTGGCATTGAAATTGGAGTTAAGACACTGAATGCACCCAAATAGGAGAGGAGGGGGAGATGTGCTAAAGTAGGGGTGCAAACATGTGGTGTAAATTGGCCCGATGACAATTTATGATGCTACACTATTAAATTTTGTCTTTTCTTATCACTATAAATTCACCACTCCTAGGAAGAAGAATAATTTGTCAAGTGGATGTGCATACAAAGACTAGCATTTAGTGAGATGTTCAGGTTTTTGCTTTATTATCATATTTTAAATGCAACACATAGGCTAGTATTAGATATCTATAGTGGTGGCTCTTCTAGCTCAAACTTTGATGTCATTCATTTTCATACAATAACAAAATTGAATAGAGAGTTTCGTATCTAAGGAATGCCAAAACAAGGAATCACCAAATACTAGGAGCCCTTTCTGCTTTGCTTTTGCATGGTCTTCCATCTTTCATGTCACTAATTCCAAATGAAGCACCAGGGATTCCCAAGTTCCATTATATCACTTGCTTCAAACTTTAGCTCTTCACTTGCATGTGTACCATTCTTTTTAGTAGCCTTTGACAGAGTGTTGCATCTTTGGGTACCCCTAACAATTGGGTTCATGGTTTTCTTGATTTGTGTAAGTGGTGCTTATTAAAGATTCGATTTAAAATGCAGGAAGATTAAGTTTTTGTGAAAATATGTGCGTTATTTTATGATCTGAATCTCCACCCTACAATTCTTTATGTGAGTTAAAAGAATCAATTTTAAATGCAAAAAGAAAATGCGAATGTTGTAAATGTGAATTTTGTAAGTGGCCATGAAAGACAAGATTACTTTTGGTTTGTAACTCGATTCTATATTATAATGAAAATGGATCCTATTGTGTTTTAATACTATAATTTCTCTGCCCAATAATCTAAAGGTATTAGTACCTACTTATTCTAAATTTTAAATTTTATAGGATACAATTTGCATGCTTAAATTACAAGAGATTTATCAGACATTTAGATATAATATTATTCGCTTTGTTTTTATTTTCAACAGTAGTGGATTTGAATGGTGTGAAAAATTATGGCTTTGAATACCAGAGGAGTTTTGCTTTGTAGTTTTATGTTTTAGGAAATATTGCGTTTGAAACTGTTAGAGATAATGTTTATCTTAAGAGTTGAGAAACTTTTTAATTCAGTTGTAGATAAGAATTTTCTAGAGTTGCTAGAAACTTCTCTTGATTTCCAAAAATTCTTTCCATTTTTTCCAACACATGGAAACTTCTCTTTGTTTCTAGATCTTTCCATTCAAGTATATAAATTGAAGCAATGTACTTATCTTTGTGTGAAGTAATATCAATATACAATTTTTGATTTTGTGCTAATATTCTATTTAAAATTCTGTATTTTCAAATATGGTATCAGGGCATAATTAAATTTTTGGCAGCAGTCTGTAGAAGTGTGTTGTTTTAAATCTTGCAGGTTGGAACTTGGTTGTAGCTGAAAATAATATCAATTCAGAAAAATT